>NC_066833.1:12574983-12849248 GCF_001640805.2 Lates calcarifer | reverse complement strand
CAATCAACAATTTTTGTTTGTTTTGTTTTTGTTTTTGTTCTTTTTTTCTTGTTTAAAATTTAAAGACCACTGACTGCCCAGTCAGAAGTTCATTTGTCAGGGGTTCAAGTTAATTATTGATTGAAGGGGAAAGGTTTACATCTTTCTTAAGTGAATATCTATTTGATTGTGGAGGTTGGATGTTTATTTATCGATTTATTTATTTTGACGTCCTCACCATCATTTTTCAATTTTTTTGCTTAATATCTGCACATGGGAACTACAGTACAAGGACAGGAAGAGGGACTGTGTTTATGGCAAATAAATCACATGTAAGGAATTGTAATGTTCAGGTAGGTAGAGCATTTGGTTATGGTTGGGGAGAGATTGTGGATACACCCATTCACACGCCAACCCCTGGTTTTTCCAGAAGACAATCATATAGTACAGTACAGATGGGCAGGTCTACTCCCCATACCTGCTCTGCCTGCCAGTTGCTCTGCTGTTGTTCAGGTCCAGTGAGTGTGAAGTAGCAGGCCTCACCAACCAATCTGCTGCCCCTGCATCTCAGGGCCCAGATCAGGCCTCTGTGCCCCAGGCTTGAAGATGTTCTGGATGACTTCCAGATGTCATTAACCTTGGGCTGAGGGCAGAGAATTAGATCAAAGCCCCAAAGGCCAGTGGGTCAGGAAACTGTTCTCTCATCCCAGTGCTCAGCTCTGGTCCACTTGCTTCACAAGTGTACAGTATCTGCAGTACATCCCAATCATGACATTGTGCCTGTCAAGTGCCAAGTGGATGAAATCCTCACAACAACATTTTAACTATAACGATTTTTATTTTTGACATTTCTAAAAAAAAAAACATATCTCCAGTGGGTCGTATGCTAATAGACTTGGTAAAAGTCTTCAAAACTCATTATAATGTGTTATAAACATTATTTTAGACATCATAACATAACTACATAACATAAAATACAGATATGATTACCCATTTTACAAGATCAAGCATGACAATTGCTTATATTTGCTGTGAGCATTTTGCGGTAATTTAAAGGTAATAATCATTTTTGCTTTCTTCAGCTTGAGTAGATAAGAATATGGTGGAGGAATTGCACCGACATCTTTACAATAGGTAATCATCTGCTAAAGAAGGAAAATAGTACGGTGAATTAGATTTTTTTGTTGCTGTAATCTGGTGATGCTTGATAGATTTTCTAATGTCGTTCATTGACGGAATCACTGTATGTGATGTCTGCTGAGGCAGTATTACCACTCAGCAGCTGTTGTTCAGTTTCCTCTGCACCTCCACGCATTGGACTTTAAATGTCTGTTATAGGCCCTCGTGTCAGGATAAACACAACAGTGTGACGACCATACCATACTTCTGTTCTTTCAGTATCTGTGCAACCAGACGACACTTTGATGCAGACTTCATTATTGTTACATGAAACACTGTGATGGTCATAACACCATATATTGTTTTAATTAATAATTCTTATTTATGCATATTTATAAAGCTATAGGACATTTTAATTTACTGTCTGTGTTCCATGTGTATACATTCAGCTCTTCACAGACAATGGTACACTAACTTTTGGTCATTGTTACATGTTTTTCTATGACCTTTTGGGCTGTAGCAAAAGTGTTACAAAAGGAATTCAGTGTAGTAACATACACAACACTCGCTCAGTCTTGCCCTGCTGCCTTTTTCCATTGTGCTGTTTTGTTTTGGCTCTCATGCTCACTAGTCACTAGACCATCAGCAGCCTAATGTCCAAATTTACTCAATGCCAAGTCTTTTTCAGCTTGTATGGATCAGAGATTATATTCGCAGGGGAAATAATAGAGGTTTATAGTAAATGACTGCTTCAGTTTCTGCTTCTGACTGTGTTACACATAGTATGAATGCATGGGTGCTTATATGTAAGGAGAAGATTGTTGTCCTGGATGGATGAACAGTGGTATTTGATTTGCAGACTTCTCTTCTTCTCAGTCTGAATCTCTAGGCTTCATTCGCATTTGGCAGGCTCAACGTGCCGTTTGTCACTGCTCTCGCCATGTCCACTGGCACGTGTGTTTGTATGCATTCATACCGACATGTGTGCACTAACCTTCTCGCCACCGTGTGTGTATCTATCCTTGGGTTGATGCATGGTCAGCCATTGTACAGCACCACTGTGGCCTTGGAACAGAGCCTGGACAGACAGATTGCAGAAGGAAGCTGTGAGGTTTTGAAAAAGGAACATCCCCTCAGTTCAGCGAAGGTTGGACGGAGGCATCATTAGGTTGACAGAGCCTGATACGGGGTCTAGTGGTATGGGGGAGTTGACTGACGGTTTTTGACTCAAGGACATGTCGGTATCACAGGTTAATGGACAGAGGCAGCCTTGGTACACTGTAGGGGATGCCACTTATCATACTGATACAGATGGCCTTTGTGTGTGTGTGTGTGTGTGTGTGTAAACTGCATGTATGTGCGTATGTCAAGTATTTGAGGCCAATATCGATTTGAAATTTTTAAAGTATATAATAATTTGATTGCTGATATTCAACATTTTTGACAAATTATATATGAATCTGAATACACCACGAAATACCAGATTCCAGTGTAGGGCTGGAATTAATGTGTGATTCAACAAACATTTGCAAACAATCCTCGTACAGATAAACAACATTAAAAAAGTTCACAGTGACCCATGCCAAGTGCGTGTGTGTCTGTGTGTGTTGAGTAGTTTGCCTCTGTCCTAATTGTCCCCATTTGATCAGAGCAGTGGTGGATTTGGGTGCTTCCTTGTCCTCCCTACAGCTCCATTTATCACAGGCGGCAGGGGAAACACACAAAGGCGCTCTGTGCTTCAAGGTGAATCCCTTCAAATTGCTCAGCTTGTGTTACCTTGTTAAATCGATGTGCTTGGTGACAACCAGCAGCGATGGGAAGGAGACTTTTGCACGCCTCTGTGACATAGAAGTGCTTTAGAAGTAGCCATTAAAAAGTAGTTGCAGCCCATTTTCTTATTTTCTATTCCAGAGCACCGGTGACAGCTGTGGCTGCAGGTATCACATTTTCAGGTTGTCCGTCCATCTGATAATGAATGATAGTGAATGCGATATCTCAGACACACAAAATTGGCACAAATGTTCACACGGACTCAAAGATGAACTGATTAGAATTTGGTGGTCAGATGTCAAATGTCACTGGTCACTGTGTCCGCACAAAACACATTTTTGACCATAGCTCAAGATTGTAACACTAATTATGACAAATTTGATGAAGTGATGACAGCTTATGTCCAAAGGGTAAAAGGTCAACTTCACTGTAACATCATAATGTTCTGCAAAAATGCTTTTCTGGCCATTATTCAATGCAATACCAGAGGGGCTTGATTGTGACCATATTTTACATTTGGTTTGATACTGAATTCGTGTCACACTGGCTGCCCACCTTGAAACTGTGGTGATCATATAGATGTTCTGTTAGGTTGAAAAGGTGGGTGAAGCATCCACTTTCATGGCTGCAACTTTGTGTTCTATTAGAGTCACCTTTATTAGCCAAGCATGTTAACACACACAAGGAATATGACTTTTATTTTCTTCACGTAAACTGCAACTTGATTGTTTGGCAGAGGCATACACCTTTCTAATTTGTTTAAAGGGAAGTTGCTTTTACATGTTATGCTTATGTCAACATTTGTTTCAGTTTGTTGTATTTGAAGTAAATTATAATTTATTAGTTAAACTCTCATTGGAGCAGTCACTCCAGTGTTGGTTCAGGTTCAGGTGTTTTAGAATAAGAAGTCTCAGTGCTTCCTTTACTCTCTCTTAAGTAACTTGGAAAAAAATGTGCACATTTTTATGTAGAAAATTCATAATGAAAGCATCAGCATAAGCCACCATTTCTATTCAATATGCACATTTTGATGTAAGGACCTGGGTTTGATAGTAATACATGTGTTTTGTGTGAATGTGGAGCCAACAGAAAACCTCTTCATTATACGCTTTCATACACAGGGCTCCTGGAAAGAGATCAACAGTTTTGGCAACATATTTCGTGCACCAAACCAGGGTGTCCCTCTCTCTGTTAGAAAAGAACATGGCAAGCTACAGCTCTTTATGTATTTAAAAAAAAATGAAATTAAAAATGGTCAGAAGTATTTACTTTACCCTTGTCATGCTTTAAGTTATGATCTGTTTTTGCCATGTAAATATGTTTTCAACTTAGATTATAACATGTAGGTAGATTTTTGACACATCCATGGTATACCTACACTGGTTTTTGAAAAAAGCCTATTTCACTGTGCATTTGGAAAGTATTTATCTGAAATTTGTATTTACAAAATGTTTCTGACAGATGCTACATATTTACAATGGTTAGTTTTAATTAAGTCAAATTGTTTTAGTTGCACTGAGGTTTCTTCCTAATTCTTCAACTTCTTTCAGCAATCTTTCTCTGATGCCATCATGGTTTTTGGATGGAAAAATTAGAAATGACAAAAATAAAATAAAATAAAATAAAAATCACTACAAATGATCCTGTTCATTTATAAAAATTGTATGAAACCAAAGTACAACTTTTGGATAAACACACCGGACTGCAGCAAGGTGAACTAAAATAAAATATTCTTGGACTCAAAAAAACTACTACAAACTAACTAGGTGTATAACACTTTGAGACAGGTCTAACAGTCTCTCAAAGAGAATTTCTGTCATCACATTCCCCTCACTTTAAATTATTTATTGAGAATTACACACCTGCAATAAATATAAATTAGGCATTAAAACTGTGACAGTCTGTATCCTCAGGGTTGACCCAGCTTTTTCACTGGGGAAGCGAGAAGAATTTCTGTATTGCAAATGTTTTGATTCCAGTTGGAAAAAAGCTATTAATTCAAAGTGATAATAATAATGATGATAATAATGATTTTAATGTAAAATGAAAATTAGTTTTTGAGTAAAGATTTTGAGTAAAGATTCTCAAGATCAAAACAGATGGTCTCATTATATTTTGATGAACCTTGCTGCATCAGTTTCCATATTTTAAAATAAAACCTGTTTTTTAATGAATCTAATTTATGAATCTGATTTCTTTCAGCAAAGGATATGTATCCCTTTGGGCCCTCATGTTTCTATTTTTCATGTGATATTTTTACCTATATGTCCATAACATGGCTTTGCTCTCATATTTTTTCATGTCATCTTTCTGTCACCCTCAGCGTGCCACCCAGGCTTCTACAAGGCGTATGCTGGAAACATCAGGTGTTCAAAGTGCCCACCACATAGTTTCAGCTATAGAGAAGGGGCTGCTATCTGTCGCTGTGAGAAAGGCTTCTTCAGGGCTGAAAAAGATCCTCCAACTATGGCTTGCACACGTGAGTATACCACTAACCAGTGTGTAAGACTTACTTACGACATATTACTCATTGGACACATAACCACGTAGATGTACAGAATTTTTAGCCCTCCTTTTAAGCTGGTGGATGACTCCAGCGGTCTCCCAGAATTGGCTGCGGCAGTAAGTCCAGTTTTGTCTCCAGGACTTATCTGGTGTGAAACTGTGCATTAGAGAGTCTCTGGATGAATTACATGGCTTTTGTTCAGCTGCCTCGTCTTCATTGATGATTCACTGACTGTCATTATGACTTCATATTTGCATTAAATTACAGTTTAACCGGACTAATTCTCCTTTAATTAAAAAGCCATTTAGCTGTCACTGAGATAGACGGGGGCCACATCTGAAAGCTCTCCAGGGTGAAAGAGTGTATTTGTCTTTTACGGCAAGACAAAGCCAAGTCATTGTGGAGATGCCGTGAGTTTACAGTGCCCTGCAACAGCCAGTGTTTGCAAAAGAAATCAGAAAGGCTTGGCTCCACGTACAGTGTTTTCACTTCTAAATTTAAGCTCAGATGATGCAATACATTGATTCTGCTCATAGAAATCCACACATTTCTACCCGCAGACTTTTCAGTGTAAAAACTCATATTGTTGGACAGCTGTTAGAGCAGCAATCTTACTTTTTCACAAAATCTAATCAATAACAACAATAACAGTATAATGAAGACTGTTTCAGCTTTTCAAAAGTTGTTGTTAGCTATTGAACTAAGTGCTCAAGTTATGAACACATTCTAAATCAACACAAACCCAGTGTGTAAAGGCTTATGGAGTTGTGACAACTGAGCAAGCTAAGAGGAAAGGACAACCACATCTATTTTTACAAGCAGTGAACTCTGTGTTTACTCACTTAATGCATTTTAATCAGGAACCTGCAAGGCCACAGCATAAACTGTTTGCTTGATGTCAAAGAAAAAAAAAAGAAATGGAGATTAAAGACGGGGGGGTTTAGAGGAAGACAGAGGTAGAGCAAGAAAGAAGGGATGTCACAGGAGGAGAGATAAAGGTGGAGAGAAAGTGTGAATGCTGGATGGAGTAGACAGTGAAGAGAGAAAGAAAGGAGGGTGATGATACCAATCTCCCTCTAGAGGAGAATAGGAGCTGACTGATGGCAGTGGGGTTTCTCAGCAGGAGGGGAGGTGGGTGGATTCTCCTCGATGGAGAGAATAGAGGAGGTGAGATAATGGCCGATAGAGGCAGACAGAGATAAAGAGAGAGAGAATGGACATAGAGCTGACAGAGGCGGAGGAGGGGTGGGAGGGGCTTTCCTGTCTGCTGAGATTTTTAGCGGAGGCAGGGAGGGAGAGGGATGGAGGGATGGTAAAGGAGAGGGAAACATCCCATTGTCGAGGCAGACAGTGAGCTTGGCAGGATGGGGAGTGTTCAAATCCCTCAGGCTTTTTAACTCCACCCTGTTGACAGCTGGCTGCCTGCTACAGCACAATACTTACCCTCACACACAAACACACACATCCCGACAGAACCAAAATACCTTGCCGAAGTGAAATGTGAGGGAGGTGAAATAACTTGGAATGTTTACTGCACAAGAGAGGAATGCATTATGAGGAGATGTGGTACAGCAATAATATGTCATACTTAACCGTAACAGTTTTATACTACAGTGTACCTGTGTGAAATACAGCTATTAAAATTAAGGGAATTCTTTTAACATAGATTAACAGACTGTGCTTATATTTGTGTAAAGAATACTGCTGTACTGTGTAATATGTGCATTAGCTGAGGTGTACATCAGGGGTCAATCTTGGGTCCTGTGCTTTTCTCAGTATGTGTGCTCTCTACAGTCCCTGACCACATATTAAGTATGCATCAACTTTACATGCTGGTATCTTCCCTTCTTCAGAGCAATATTGGTGCTGTAGTTACACTAAAGAACCTCTTTGATGATATTAAGTTGTCTTGTAATCCAGCCACACTGAAACCAGCCCCCCCCCCACGAGTCTCAAAAGATAAGCAGTGCTGTGGATAGATGAATGATTTCTCCTGGAGACTGTAATCAATCCTTTCTTTCACATGAATTATTCTGACATTTGCAACCTTGGAAAATTCACCCATAGAGAAACAAAAGCAGAACTTTGGCCAGAGCCCCATTAGTATTAAAAAGCAGCTGCTACACTTTTAAATGGAATCATTGGAAGAGAAGGCATTACATTATTATTTACCTCCAAGTCAATACATAGATTTCAACTACTTTCTGAACCCATGATCTTATGTCATCAGACAAGGCTTTACTGTGTAGTTTAAAGTCTGCACCAACATCCAGTCATGATTTTGCACTTGCCACAAATCTAAACAACTCTCTCTTCTGTTGACAGGCCCTCCATCGCCTCCCCGTAACTTAATGTTTAACATGAATGACACCTGTCTGATGCTGGAGTGGTTGCCTCCCAGCGACACCGGGGGCCGGCGGGACCTCACCTATAACGTCCAGTGCAAACGCTGCGGCCCAGAGCCCGACCAGTGCCAGCTATGTGAGGAGGAGCTTCGTTTCCTGCCACGACCGTTAGGCCTGACCAACGCCACCGTCACCGTGGTGGACTTCTCAGCGCACGCCAACTACACATTTGAGATTGAGTCGCTCAATGGCGTGTCAGACATGAGCTCCTTCCCTCGCCAGGTAGCCATCATCACTGTCAGCACCGATCAGGGCGGTGAGTATGTATAATCTGAATTTTACTTGATGTTGAGAAGTACTTGCACAAGTCACTTTTACTGCAGCATATTATCAATAAAAGGTGGCTTCTGCTTTGTTTGGGTTAAAAAATCATATCATGTGTTAGTTAGAGACCATGTGTCAGAGACCATGTTTTTCAAATAATGTGTTTTAATCAAGCATGAGAGTGAGGTAAAGTCTAACTTCTTTTACTGCATATTATTAATCATTTCTGGCACTTTCACTCCACTTTTATAACCTTCTTGTCACATGCACTGCTAATAAGCTATTATTATTATTATATAATTAGATATTACTCATTTTGATTATCACATAGCTGTTACATAGCATTAGTTTTACATGCTACGGTGTGGTTTCCATATATCAGTGTATATAGAGTGTATAAAGAGATATCTTATATCAGACAGTCCAATTCAATCTATAATACTTCTGGGCCTAGTATCATCTTATGGTTATGCGGTGAACACAAATGCATCTCCATCATTCATTCACATATGCCAGCAAAGTAACTGAAATACAAATTTGATTTTAGTGAGATTTGATGGTAGTTAGAACATGAGCCGGGGAACACTTTTTTGTTTTGTTTTTGGCAGCAAGAGTGCCACCATTTGGTAAGAACATTTCAAGTTGTTTTTTTTTCATGACTCATTTTTCCCTGGATCTTTACATAACGCAGACTGTAGAACTGTGAAGAGATCATTCCCCATTTTTAAATCTACTCTGTGGAGTTTTTGACCACTAGTGAGTGGGTTTGTCTGCGCACACACACAAAGGTGACGCAGTACACATTTCTGCCAGTGGTTTCACATTACTCCACTTATCAAGGTGGCGTTAATGTACCCAGAAACAGAACCATGTGCCAGCAAAGGCAGGGCAGCAGAGGACTGCCAGCAAGTAAATATGGATATAAATGATGCAGGTTTCAAAATGATCAAAAATCAGCTTTGCGAATGTTTATGAGAAAGGAAAAGTATTCAACATATTTTGTTTGATGTCAACACACAGCATGTTTTGCTGAGAAACACTTAAACAAAAATGTAAACAAAAATTGGATTCTATTTTCCTGTAATTGTCTTCTACAGTAGGGACAACCTGGCTAAAATAACACAGCTGAATACAATTGCAATAAAGATGGGTGCATTCACATTTGCTTAGGGCAATTCTGCAAAATTTGATGGCATCTCATTTATAGATGGCAAAACTTGATTGATTTCAAATAGCAACAACACACTTTTTTTCTCACACTTTATCCTTGAACCCCTATTACCCAAGACAGGAATTTTGACTGCCTTAAGCCAATCAGAATGGATGTCTTCACTGTGTATTTTGGCTCCATATTCATAATAAACAGTGCTAAATATTTCACAGTTTGCATACTTTTGTTGATTGTTGCTGTCATCCTCAGCCTTTTATGCAGTTGGCAGAGAAAGATAACTCTAGAGTTAACTCAGAATGACATTACAGTCAGTGTTCTTCTAGTACTTGTAGTTTCATTAACTGCTTAACTGCTGCTGTAAATGATGGCAGGAGGCCAAAGGGGGGGTTGTCACTAGCTACCTACTTGCTACAAATAATTTTATGCTGAAAGGCCCATATTTCCTCTGGGACATGGTTTGGTGTGTAGAACGCTTATGCTTTTAATTTGTGATTTGCAAACACTGTGTTTTCTGTTTTTCCGCTCCTCCCGCTCCCATCCTCCCTTGACTATTCTCTCACCTCTTTTTTGTATTGGTTGTTTGTCCCCCTCCTTCCTCTCTCTCCTGTTTCCCATTTCCAAACATGTTTGTTTTTTTCTTTATTCTCTCTTCTCTCCTCCCTCCTTTCTCTCTCCTTACCTCCATCCTTCTGTTGCTGTGGGAGAAATACATTTACTCATACAGCCAAAATACATTAAATGTATTATTCTATGTCACTGGAGACAACTCTAGCCTTTACAGGTAACTCTGTGTTGCACAGAGCCTTCTTTATTTCATTAGAATGCCCAGTTTAGCACACAGTCGTGGCAGGTCCCCAGGCTGTACACCAGACCTATTTCATCACTAATATACCCAGCTGCAGCTATTTAAAACACTCAAGGGAAGAGGCAGATTCATGGCCCTCAGCCTGTGATAAACAGACTGATGATGTGTTTTACTACCATCACCTTGACAGAAACTAGAGATTAGTTTAGTGAGTCTATGCACAGCATCATTCATGGCAAATATAATGGAAAGGTAATTGATTACATAGCTGGTTGTATGTTGGCTTAAAGTGGGTAGTGTGCCATCCAGCCCATGTGCTGTTAGTCCTGGTTTGCGTTCCAAAGAATTTGTGAGTCGTATGGAGCGGTTCCAGCCCAGTGGAAACTAATAAACTTCTCACCTTCTCCCACCCTCTCAGCATTTGCTTTTAGCCAAGCTAACTGCCAGTGCTGTAGATGTAACTATTACAACCTTAAACAGTCATACAAAATCTCTGAAACATTGGGACATAGAGTAGCTTAATTTACATGTGTGAGTGGTGACACATTTTTCCCTTAGGGATCGGACCTGTACGATTCTGTTGAGAACAGAACTGAAAAGTAATGTGTTTGACTTAACACGCGCCAGTTGCTGTACTTACTGAACACTTCCTGTATACTCTGAACTGCTTCCATTTTCCACTCAGTGCTCATTAGTTTGTGGATAATACTCCTGACCTGTGTAATTCAGGGTTGCAATGTTGTTAATAGACTGAAAATCTCAGACTACCTGCAGCCTTGCATTATTCTTTGCAACATTTTCCTTTCACACCTCAACTAGGTGCTAATTTCAAAGGATTTGTTACTAAGGTGGAGATTAACTAAATAAGATGGAGGAGGATGAGTCATGCACACAAATAGCACACATAGAACCAATTACTGCTGTCAGTGAGAAAGTCATTATTTAAGATTTTTGTCACATGGTGACTTTTTTTTTTTTGTTTTGTTTTTTTTTTTGTTGTTGTTGTTGTTTGTTTGTTTTTAACTGTAAAATCTAATTATTTATGTATTAGGCCAGTAAGTTTTAGAGAAGTCCAGGTTTAACTTGTGAAATGTAATGTTATGTATGTAAGGAACTTCATGAAAATCAAACAGTGAATCTCAAAGGGGATTATCCTGCAAACAATACATTTGACTTTGAAAGATTTACATATAATCACCTGTTGCTTTGTGAAATAAATGTACTGCAAAAATCATCCATCTCAACAAGTAATCAGGCCTCAGGTTCAGTGCAGTTTCCTTTGTTTTCACAAACTGAATCTTATTTATAAATAATTACTGAAACAAGCTGAACACCATTGCCAGATTTCTTAATATTAAAGCCGGTTTCCTTAAAGTGCCAGTGCATTGTCATTCATTAACATGTAATTTTTAACTGTGTCTCTGAGATGGGGGTGGTTGAGTTGTGTAGTCACTCATTAGAATGACACCAGTTGTTTAGAAATGAGCCGGACCAGTGAATAAAACGGGATGAACTCATGTGATGTATCCACATACACACTTGCACACTATTGCTCAAATGCAGTGGCAGCAGACAGCATTTTAGAGTGCTGTGATACAAACTCTTCTTGTCATGGTTGCAGAAAAATACAAACCACTGTCCTAATCTATCATTTCCACTGCATATATGATTCTTCTGCACTTGTGGTATTGAACTATTTTAGCCGTAATTACTCTCCTCAACAAATGCACAGCACTGTGAAACCTAGGGTTACATTTGTGCTTCCTGTAGATAGATATATCTTCAGTATTTCACCTTCTGTCATTCTTTTTATAATATGTTACAGTCCTGTAAAGACTGATCAACAACAGATTTGTAAGAGGGATCAGGTCAATCAGCCAGGCTCATTGATTTGATGAAGAATGTCTGTTGTCCCATTGTCAGCGGTGTAGATGACAGTGGATAATCAAAAGGTCAGCATATTCCCACAACTCAAAGATAACCAGTGCAGACCTTCATAAGAAAAGGAAAACTTGCATGCTGCATGCTGGTATGCATACATACAAATACTTATGCACATATGCTTCCCCAGACGGATCCACCTAAACTTCTCTGTGATGAGCTTGTTGGAAAAAAGTGCACAGAAAATGCTAACACCATTAGCATAGTATTGCCATCAGCAGAAATGAGGCAGCCATGTGAAATTCTATGTGTTGTGAGGAATATGAAGACTCTCCTGTAATAATGTGCAGTAGCCATAGATAAATTAGACTAGTAGATTAGTCATTAAAATGCAGATGGCCCTTTGGGTGAATGCTTTGTGGCAGCGAGGTTAGTCCCTATGATTTGTTGTGCCTAGGAGAGGCTGCTTTGCGAGCACACGCACAAACATGCACACACACACCAGTACTGTACCAATGCATGAGTGGCGTAGAGAAACTATATAGGCCTGCGATAATTTCCTGACAGGCATAACCTTTGCAATATTTTGTGATTCATACAGTGAAGCTCATCTGATGTGTGCATCTGTCTTTGTAACACACACATACGGAGTGTGAAGAATTATAAAGCATGAGGATTAACAGCAGGGGAGTGCCTTGGCCCAGAGTAAGTTCCCTCATATTTGAAGAAAGAGAATAAGCGTCAGGGGAAATTATGTGTGCATATGCAGGTCTTGAACTCAGCATCAGGAGCATGGCACTGCTGTGATCTGTCTGACTCACTTTGTGGTCAACATAAGGCAGAAAGGTTCACATCCAGCAGCATGATCTGTACTATTATCATGCTTCATCCGTGCTACTGAAAAATTCCCACTAAACAATCAGTATTTTCCCACACATTTGACATTTTAAAGTAGTTGCCCACATGTGCCGTTGATCTAAGGAGCCCTGGGTGTTTTCACAAAGTAGGTGAGTGGGTCAGAAGGAAAAGAAAAGAGGCAGCTGGAGGACATATGGATGTGGAAGGTTAAGTGAACAGTGGAGAAGTGAAATGAGGGAGTAAGTCTGGAGGAGAGACTCAGGGAAAGAAAAGAGGAGGAAGAGAGAGAAAGAGGTGTTATGAATGTGAAGAGCAGGACAGAGACAGATGAAGTGACAGAGAAAAAGAAGAGGGTGTTAGAAGATAGAAAATGAGAAGCAGAGTATGAGAAGATGATTGAGCGAGGAGAGGACCCAAAGAGCAAAGAGAGGGGTGGCAGAATGAAGAAGACGGTAAATTAGCTGACAAGAAATGTGGGCAGAGGATAAAGAGAGTGTGGGAGAAGAGATGCAGCCACACGGAGACATCTGTGCACTTGTGTTTGTGTGTGTGTGCACTGTAAAAATGTGATTTAAGTTAGATTTTTTTTTATTGGATGGCCATCTTAACCATTGAAACTTATTTATTTCAACTAAATATATTTATTTTTGCTAAAATATGTTAATTACCAAAACATAACATCACGTGAACTCCCTGCACATCCTGCTTTTGTCATTTTGATCACAGTAGGGTTTGGCAGGGGTTCACCTCCACCTATTTTACTTTCATTGGATGAAAAATGGAAGACATTACAGTTTGATGCAGCACACAACAGCACCACCACACACTTGTCAACACCACTTTAACACTAAAAAAACTGAACAGTGTGTAAAAATTTGCATGTCCACTGATTTGCATCGCATGTCATTATACATAGACATGTACCTTTCCAGTTGCAGATCACCTTAGTTAAGTTATTCAGTAACACAGTAGGTCATTATCACATCTAACACCACCCCCGAAATAGAGCAGCATCTGTATTAATTAGACATGAAGCCCAACTACAAACTCTTGTGAATATATCTCCACAAATTTCTTATGGTTAACCTTTTTTGGTCAAATTCATTCAAAGTGTTTGTCAAAGTGTTGACAGAACTTTTCATAGTTTTGTGATATCTTAGAAAAGTTGATTGCTGTAAGTTTAAGAAGTGTTTGTTTGTTTTTACAGAATGTGTGTGTGTGTGTGTTTACTATACACGAGTATTAAGGTTTTGTTAATTAAAACAAAAATATAATAGGATGGAAGTTGAGATTATCAATACATGCACCAAATGTGTCTGTGCATGTCATGTATATGTATCTTACATTTGCGTGTGCGGTTACACTTACTTTCTTTGAAAGGTATTGTGCATGCGTGTACACAGCACATGGATAGGAGGATTTTAAAAGTAACTGCTGTGTTTTATAATGTAGACTGGGAAAGATGCATTGAGAGGGGTGGATGACTGTAGAAAGAAGCGAAGGAGGAGGAGGAAGAGGATGAGAAAGAGGAAATGGCCTAGAAACAGGAGAGTTGCTTTAAATCACAGGAAGCAGCTGGGTAATTGTGTATGTAACTGAAAGCAATCAGAGACAGATTGGGTCCTCAGTTGCAGCGACATATCAGAAAATTTTCACAGCAACTTGAGAGACTCTAATCAGACAGTCTTTTGTAGATGAAACGCCAGTGGGTAAAACTAACAATCTCTCTCTCGATCTGCATGATGATATGGAATAACGTGGGAGGAGCTGGTGGGATTAGTGCTGTTCATTGACTTGGTATTGACTCCAAGTGTCCAGATCATTTTCATTTGTTTCACTCACCTGAAGGCATATGTAGAAATTGTGCATCCATAATGATGTTATACCACCATCCACAGAGTATGAGTTGATTTGAGGTAGTGCTTGTCTGGATGTAAACCAGAAACCATCAAACCATACATGATTTCAGGGTTTGTCTTTCATTTTCCTCTCGATGGGAATGTTGTTTTTCCCCAACACTGATTACCCATCACCTTCTTAATCTGTTACCTGCTTTCTCCAGTAAACAGTGCCAACCGCACTGATACGCCAACACCATACATAATCTGAGACTTTGTCAAAATCTAAATTGATTTGAAAATGTGCTTAGAGTTGGAGCTTGGAGTTAATGGAGTGCACATTAGGGTGTAGTACAGAGATTAATAAAAAAAAAAAATGATGATGTTACGGTAAACCTGAAGATGTTGATTCAGAATGCTCAGGACTGTTACCCAGCAAACCTTATCCACACTTTTAGGTTGAGGGTATTGTCCTGCATTGTCTGTACTGTACTGTGGCATTAGTTGCATTATCAAATTCTTACATGGCAATATCTTCCACTGTACTCTATTTAAAGCCTGTCAAACCATGACAGTTAATTGTTAATCAGTGATGTTCACTTATTCCATAAAGACCACTGGTAAGAAAATGAGTGAATACAATGATGTTGTTGCATCTGCTCCATAAAAATTTTATCACTGTCCCCATTTATTACAATTTGTCATGTTTTCTTTTATGGGCACTGGCAGTACAAATGTGTTCAAATTAGAGCTTCCATTTTTCTGGACACACAATAACTCGGAGCCAAAAAGATTAACTTCTCAGTTATATGAGTTGTTTTCCTCTGTAGGCTTATTGCTATTTTACTATAATGTCTGTAAAAAGTGATTGAGCTGAATACTGAACCTAACCTGTGTTTCTCTATTCCAATTTCTCTCTTTGCTTTCCTTTTTGTTCTTTGCACCTTATTGCTTTGACACATTGACACAGGTTTATAAGGTCTGCTGACATATTAAGAAAAAGGAACAATTACAAAGGCAATCATCTGCCAAGAGAGTTTAAAGTGTTTTCAGTTTAAGCATTTTGACACTATCAGGAAAGGGAAGTTCATGAGGTTGGTTTTTCTGGGTGCCAGTAGAGACTCTTAGAATTTGTCTGAATAATGCTTAACTTAATGGTCGGATTCAGGTTTAACTCCTGGCAGAGTATCTTGGTTTTTTATACCCACATCTGTCAATCTTAATACCATCATGTGCACACAATTGTTCATGGCAGATTCTATGAGAAAACCTCTGGCCCACCTTGATCTGCGATGGCCCTCTGCCATTCCCCCAGCCAATACCAACATAACTGTGCAGCAGTGGCTATAAATGACTAGTGTGTATTAAGGTCCTGGGCTTCTCAGCCACCATACCCCTCCCAGGCAGCCCTCTCCCGGCATCATGCCATGGTCTAACTAACTATGACAAATTAGCCCCACACTTAATTACTAGCCTGGGAAAATCACAATGATGTTTATTAGGTGCGGCATCATAAAGCGGTGTGTCCGTGCCCCGAGACCAAAGCACCATGCCAGAGAAACACTAATAATAACAACAGCCATACAAATTGGCTGAGTGGAATGACCGGAGGCCCCCGAGGCACCAGCCAGGGTAGGGTAAGGGGGAAGGTGACTTTCCATGGATGAATCGATATTGTTCTCCACTGCACCGCTATGCTGAGCAACAGCTACCATTGTAGACCTGCCTGAGATGGCTGAAATCCAGTATGTGTGTGTGTGTGTGTGTGTGTGTGTGTGTGTGTGTGTGTGTCAGTTGGGTAGATTTAGCTGTGATCCTTAGTCCATTATGGGTTAATAGAAAGAAGCAGACACTGATGAAAAATGCTGAATATATCTCATTACAGAAGAAGATTTGTTCTTCCTTGACATGCAGTCACATGAGCATGTGTATCTTGGGGGGGTCCTCTGTCTGATAAAGATTAAGAGTGTGTGTGTGGGAGGGTAGATGTTTGTGTGTGTGTGTGTGTGTGTGTGTGTGTGTGTGTGTGTGTGTGAGACCACAGCTGGGCTGGTGGCACTGGCCTTGTGGAGAGAGCAGTCATAAATAGAGCCTCCATGCTCGCTGGCTTATTAACAGCTGATTTATCTGCCTCTCTGTAAGAAATGCTCGCCCTTGGCACCCAGGCCCAGAGATCGGCCCCAGGGGGCCCCAATTACACGGTGCCATGTGTATATGCGAAACTGTGTTGAACGAATATTTTGTGTTGTCGTATCATAGATGTTGTGTGTGTGCACGTGCCTTATGTGGCTGTATACATCAATGCAACTGTTCAGTGCCAGGGTCAACTTCATCATCACTCACTCTCTCTCTCTCTCTCCCCCTCTCTCACACACACGCACACACACACATTCGCACACACTCTTTATGCCTCCTGTGGAGGGAGATACAGGGAGGAACAATAGGATGGGATAAATTTATTCGACAGCTCTCTGCTTCTACAGTGATTTATCAGAGTATTTATCCTGGTGATGTGCCTTTATCTTTCTTTTTTCTCTTCCTTCTCTATCTCTCCCCCCTCTCTCAACTTTCTCTCCCTCCATACTTTTACATTAAGGCCATGCGTATGTTTCAAGTGTGAGTGTTCATCATTATAAGCACTGACAACACATGCCATTTTATTTTACTGTGTCAAGCCAGCTGGGTGGCATTGATTTACTGCATTAAGGGCGAAGTTTAAAGACCTTGTCTCATTTTATCCATAATGTTTGGCTTTTTCCCCCATGTGCATTTCAGAGATATCTTTCCTTTATAATCCTATCAGCAAAATGTCCTTTTGATCAGATGTGTTTTTTTTTTTTATCTCTCCCTGCCTGATTTTTTGGTTCAGCAATATTTTATATGTTTTGCAAAGAATGCTGACAATCTGCTGCATCTTTTTTATCCTCATTGTAACTTCAATACAGTTTTAGTTACAGTTAATTACCATCAATAAGTTTTACATGGGGGTGGGGTATTGCAATATTCTTCATATTATTATCAATATTCTTGTTACACTATGCAATTTTTCTACAAGATAAATACATAATTACTGTACAGTCATAATTATTACCAATAATATATGTTTCACAGAATATATAATACAATACCCTCTAATCCAGTCAGTGATTAGATTTCAGCTGTATTTAAACACCAGAAGTAATTTGACAGATTATATGAATCTATTTCAGAAGTAATTTCAGTTTGATTACATCTAGTTGTACATGTTGCACTTGTCCCCAAACAGTACAGTATGTGCATACATACACTGGACTTCACACCAAGTCTGCAATTACAATGCTTACTATCATCTGTGAATTGAAGCACAGGATGAAGGGCTCACGTTACTCCATGAAAGTGTTGCCTGAGGGAAAATGAGTTTATCAGCACCTTGCAGCACGAAACACCTTGGCAGTTTATCACTAACAAACAAGTGCTGAAAGTGCTATTTCATTTATCGAAAACTTTTTTTCCTGTGAATCTCACATAAGTGTCTGTCAGGGTTGTTAACACATCAACATACAATTAATATTCCGATACTGGTGACGGTAATTGGAAAATGTGATTAAGATGGAGTAAAATATCAATCTGTTTCAATCTGCCCCGCCCATCTCTATTTAATTAATTGTATTGAAATTTTACTGTGGCAGTTCAGTTGAATTCATTGGTACATTATTCTAGAAGAAATTATCATTCTAAAACAGCAACTCCAGCAATTCAACCAATATCAGACATGACTGTGAGTAAGTTAAAAAAAAAAGTTGTTAAAAAACAGCATAAGTTTACAAATCTAAGAACTTTACCTAGATCATATAAGCATCATGAAGTAGCTGACTGCTATGTCTACCTAATATTTAGGGATCAGTGGAAATCAAGTACCCAATACTCTGTACCTTCTCAAGTACTACTCAAGCTTTGATGATGGAGCATATGTTTTGATAAGTCTGCTCCACAAACAAGTGAGGTTGTCTTTGGTTTCTCTTAATGGGATCCACATCAGTCTTTCCATCACTGTGGTTGTAACAGAATGCTGTAAGCTGAATGATTCACCTGCTGTGGATGTTTTAAGCCTTCAGTATAACTACACTCTCACACCAGTGTTGTGGTTTCTCTGTGGTCATTTCCAGCCCTATCCAACCCCATGTGAGTGACCTCAACACCCAGGGGTGACTGATCCCATCACACACCCACCAGCAGTTCCCCACACTGACATCCTCACAGTCTTCATCTCTGCTCCTCCTCATACTCACTCCTTTCTCCCCAAGATCGGTGGTGAATACCAAGAGGATCAAGAGCAAGTTTCAGCTGCAGCTGTATTACTGGAAATAATAAAGTGTTTGCTGTCATTGCTTTGTTCTCATATTCATCATAACATGAGGAACACAGAGGATTTTTTTTTTCCTCACTGTAGTCGCCCTTGTGCGTGTACAGTATGGGTTGCAGACCTGTCTTCTTTTTGAAGTGATGATTAAAAAACTAATCATGCTAGAACAGAGCTGTGGTGATAGATGAAAGGGAGATGGACGTGACTTATGAATGTGTGTGTGTGTGTGTGTGGATGTTGTGTTCAAGTTACACGTGACTTGCATCACGCATAACAGTATGTTTTTGTTAGCATCAATAGCTATGCAGTTACTTACATCTCATTCCTGATCTTGGAAATTGTTTGACAATACAGTCCAACTCAAGCTCCATTGTTCCAGAGGTTTAGGTGTATCACTCTGGATGGAGTTCCCTTCATTCCACTGCAATAAGTTTTTAATTTGCAACAGGGTTATTAATTATATGGGTTATCTCGTGTGATGTATTCAGACATCAACACTCTCAGAACATGCTCAGAAACAGTCTGCTGTAGACCCACAGCAAGTCTCATGTAACACCAACAGCCCTGGTTCCATTCCAACATGGGACCCTTTTTGGCATATCATCCCTTGTCTCCAAGATGTATAGTTTATTCATGTATTCATGTATATACATATCATTGTAATGGCATGTACATACAGTACATTCATACAGGATGCCTCTGTGCATGTATATACATGGCATGCACGCTAGTTTGAATTATTCATAATGTTCATTGTTCGTTGATTACATGTCATGGTTGGAACCTGTTGATGTACATGTAACAGCCAGCCTACTCATACTTCACCCATCCATCTTGCTTTTCAACAAGGAGATATAGGGATGTGCCATATGTTTTATAGAATATTTAAAGCTGGAGGAGAAACAATAAATCTTAGATAACACCATGATGGTATATCATGTGGCCTACTCATCCTGTTCCAATGACACATCAAAGACATGGCATGGTAATGACATGACAGCGCCATGTCAAACCCTCATTACTGAGGATGGCACATAGACATACTGGATAAGATATATTATCCACTTCATCTTTGACCTTCTAGTGAGGTGATTACTATTATAAATAAATGGAAAGCAAATTTACTTAACCCAGTGCAGGTTTCAGAAGATACTTTGACTTAACATTTAAGATTAAAACTTAATTAGAAATACATCTGCATAAGATATCTTATGTATCTTACTATTTTTATGGCATAGTCTCTGTGCATGCTGATCTTAAGTTAGTATTAAGTGCAAATAAGACATTATTTGAGACTCATCATTGTTCTCTAAAGCCAGATGTGTTGATTACTAGAATATGTGCAGAGGAGTCACAGAAAGTAAGAATCTTTGAACCTGACTTGATGAGAAAATGACATTCAAGTATCATGTACATCAGCAAAAACTGGTTACTTGTATAGGAGAAATGCAGCAATGATTGACAGAAAGCAGGTTGTTGAGGTAGTTTTCATGTCTGTCTTGGATTATGAAGATGTAATCTACAGACATGCTGCTGTCGCCTCCATTCTTAAACCCTTGGATACTGTTTATCATTACACCCTTAGATTTATCACTGGTGATGGCTGTGGTACTCACTATTGGCATAAAGATTAATAGCAATGCCAATGCAGCCATATAAGTCATTATTACTAACTCATCATTACATTACTTGGATTAGTCATCTGGACCCTGTCACACTTGTTCCAATGATTGTCTTAAACTTCCCGCAGTTAGTGCTGAATTTGTGACCCCATGTCCTGGGATGTTTTTACAAAGTACTTTAAGACTCAGTACATTGATATCCTTTGGTTGATTTAAATCCCTACTAACAAATCATTCCACACATGTACATAACTGCATATGATTTGCTTTTAATTATGTTTGCTGCTGTTTTAAAAGTGTAATTATGTTTGACAATGCTTGCTCACTCGACTTTGTTGTAAGTTAGGGCAACCTCAAATGAACTTCTTGAGTATAAATTAAGGTTTGAATGAAGTAAATAAATTTCACATCTTGTAGCTGGGATTTATTATAATCAGTGTAATTTCTGTGTGGTTGTTCTGCAGTTGGGGGTAAATAGACTAGTCTGTACAAGAACAGCTGTAGTAAACAGAGAGCAACATATTTTTAGCTTTACTCTGTTTATATTGCTTGAATTAAAAGCCATGCACATCACCATGGGACATGACAGGTAAACTGCATCCAACACTTACAGATGTGTCTCACTGTCTGTCTGTCACCAGCTTCCACCAGACCAAAGGAGCTTAAATTCTGTGCAGTAAAAATCTGTGCTGAGGGTATTCACCCTGTGTGTAACCATCCTTCTCTCTCTCTATCAATCTATTGTATAACTACTGTATCGTTCTCTGCTCTCAAGCCTGTAATAGTGGCAGCAACCTTTGGAATGGGACACAAACTGATGAAATAGAGAGTAAGGACTGAGAGCCTAGGGAAAGACAGTTTCCATAAAAGGTGGCAAGAGCAGAGGCACAGATAGAGAAGATGACACTTGATATCATCTTTGTGCTGTCTGTCCAAATGTGGCTTATTTAAAAAATATGGTTCTCGGTGGAAAAATTATACCATTCTTTGTAAGCAAATGCATGCATTTTCATTCTAATACTTATACAAATAGATGACAGATTCAATTATTTCACTTGATGGTTGTGAAATCAATGAACCTCATACTGTGGCCATCCCCCAGCCCAGTACCTAGACAGAACTTTGATATTAAATGATCTGCAAACCCCAAGGTTACTTTCAGTTACTATATTAAATGAGATTACATTTTTTTAACATCCTCTGCAAGGTTTTTAAAATTATTCTCTGCTACAGTGTGTGGGCATGGAAACTACAGTATTGCTATCTTGGGAAACTCTCTTTCAGTGGATATACACTACTGCAAATAATACATAAAATGTATTGCCAAAACAGTTTTCTGTTGTTGCATTCCAGTGCTCAGTCTCCACAGGAAGACTGAAATGCTAGTATAATTTCAATCTCTTTATAGTCACTCTGTGCTGTGAAGCTCCTCTCATCTTTATTGAGCAGATGAGAAGGTCTCAGCGGTAAATATGTGTTTGGTTGTACACACTTTATAAAGCAGACCAACTTTCAAACTCACCTATCACTTTGCGTTCTTTAGGGAAATGGTGGGTGCTTGTGGGAGTGTGTGTGTGTGTGTCGGTAAGTTCTTTCAGTCTGTGCATAATGCTGTTTATTCTCTTCTGGCAC
Source organism: Lates calcarifer (assembly GCF_001640805.2). Classification (NCBI taxonomy): domain Eukaryota; kingdom Metazoa; phylum Chordata; class Actinopteri; family Centropomidae; genus Lates; species Lates calcarifer. The sequence goes on along the minus strand of NC_066833.1, from coordinate 12,827,056 downwards.
TCCTGACTTTTAATAGAGTGAAGTCCTCAAGGAGAGCAAGGAGACGCATGCACATACACATACACACACACACACACACACACACACATGGTGGGCTCACACTTTCTTCATCTCTCTTCAAGACACATTATTAATCTTCACATAGAAACCGGTCTGTCCATGAACCCATCAAATTGAGACTGCACCAAACCCTCCCTTGGTTTAGTTGTACTTTTTTAGTTTTAATATAGAACCATGGTTTTTAAGAACCATACAGGAACAGAGCCAAAGACAGACAAGAAAGTCAAAAGATCAATCAGATCAGTTCAGATCAGATCAAGATCAAGTTTTATTGTTGCTGTAAATTTGTAAGAGCTGTTGGCATCATTGTTTAGCTACAGAATAGTTCATTCAAAAGTCTGGTGTCACCAAACTTAAAAGGAGTAAAAACAAGTTACATGTTACATCTTCTTTCTATAAAGTCCTGGTAACTTGTCAGCCTTTCACAAAAGCTTATGGAGGTAAACTCCCAGTTTTGTCCGAGCCAGTTGAATAATGCTGTATTCGTAAAAAATTAGCATGATTGAGTGCACTTGTCAGGAGAGACCGCTCTATGTATTAGGAGAGTGGAGTGCTGCGTTTGCAATTGTGCAAATAGCACCGTACACACAAACACACACATGCAGACACACACATGCATAACAACTGCGCAACAGAGTGATGGCTGTGTGAGAAACCCTGCACCTGAAAATGGAGTGATAATGCTGAGTAAGATGGTCGCATGCACTTTTCCACAGGCATGCGCGCGCACACACACACACACACACACACACACACACACAAAGACATAATGACTATAGCTCCATCAAACTGGCGTGGGCTGTAGAGTAGTGACCTAAATGGGTTGGGATTGCAACATCATTGGTGATTACCATTGGAAGCCTTGTGATGTATAGCACCTATAAACAGACTATAGAGGAACATTTTCACACTGGAGCACAAAGCTATGTAAAGCTCTCTGAGACAAAATACCATATATCTATCATTAAGAGAAATGCCTCGGTACACAAAATAACATAAAAGTAAAACAATTTAACTTTAACTATATTGCTGTCGCAAGAATTGCAACAAAAGTGGCTGCTATTAGGTTGTCAATTTTTCAGTTGCCTTTGTACCACGTTTTTCTGCCATATCCCTGATGCTCACTTAATACATGTGTTGCTGTTGGCACATGATGCCTTGACTACTCAAGCTGTTCATTTTCACAAATCAAATAATAAAATCTATGCTGCTAATTGGTTATGAAACTAATAGGATGCACAGTTGTAAGCTAAGGGAAACCAAGGCGAGTGTATTTGTTGGCATGTTTTATACAAAGAAATATTCTAAATGTCTCTCATTAGTAGTTTTTAAGGCCCTCAATGTCTCACAATATTTTGTTGAGAGACAAAGCCAAGACAAAAAAAGTCAGTTAAAATTGTCCAATCCCCATGGAGGTAAAATTTTTTTGGTAAAAGACTTACCTTGTCATAGTCAGAATTCCAGGTGGTTTCTAATTTTGGCTTTTGTTTTCAGCAACAGCGAGTTGAGTGAAAACTTTCAGCAATGTTTTTAGCATCAAAATTTCATTCTATTTATGAAATTTCATTCTATTTATGAAATAGAGATAAAATATTTGAGTGTATTATGATGTGTATTTTTCCTGTTATGCATATGTTATCTAATACGTTTAGGGGCAGAATAAAAAGGGCCCAAGGTTTGAGCCTTGGGGAACTCCATATTTGATTTTAGTTCTTTCTGATACAGTTACCTCAATGTTCTACCACACAAGAAACAGTGCTTCTGTTATTACTAGAGCTACATAGAGCTTTCAGGTTCTGTAAATCAAACTGTACAGGAAATAGGAAGAGAGGAGTGCTTAGTTTTACTAGTTCAGACTTCTCCCGACAACAGACTCTCAATGTAAGTTCCCAGACTCTCAATGTAAGGTCATCTGACCTTCAGGATAAAAGTGGACAATTTTAATAAGCAGTCCCATTACAGGTTTAGCAGTAACACTGAAGGTAGCATTGTAAAATTGTCCAGTCAGCAGCAGACGTAATGGAGGCCAGTGCTGAAGGACTTTAGAAACTACAGGTACAATGAGAGAATGGAGAAAGTTGAGAAATTAGAAAGTTTGAGGGAAAAAAGAATTCAGAAAGTATTAGAGCAGTCAGACAGCTTTTTTTTTTTATTAGCCTTGTGCTATAGCATTTTGAAGTGCTGAGATTGTGACTTGTATGTGACACTGTTCATATACACTGCAAATTAACAGTGAATGTGATCCCAGTGGTTTAGATAGAAATAAGATGGATATCTTAACAGCACTTAAGTAATGATTTACTTTTGTTCAACTTTAATCTCACATCTGGGGTTCAGCAAGGGAAAGTCCTGCTTTGTTGGACTGTGCGTGTGTGTGTACATATATATATATATATATATATATATATATATATATATATATATATATAAATATATATATATATACACACACACACACACACACACACACACACATAAAGTCAAGTGATTGACTCAAAAGCATCCTGCTGTTGGCTGCTTTTGCTGTCACACTTTAAATATTATATATCATCCTTAATTCAGTTAAAATCCAGTGTGCTGGAGCACCGAACCAAATGGTGTAAAATGGTGTAAAACATATCTCTGCCAAAAGGAAATCAAAACAAGACACACACATTTTTTACTTTGTGTGTTTATTTCCATTGAGACACCTTATGCACTATTAATTCTCAAGCTATTAACTCATTAGAGCCTGCTGAATAGAGGATGTCTGAATAGAGTCACAGAGAAGTCACATCTATTAGTTCTTGTATGTGTGTGTGGACATTAAATGCCCATTTGTTAGGTTGTTCACTGCTGTGCATATTTGTGTGTGTGTGTGTGTGTGTGTAATAGTATCACAGATGGATGACACACATAACTCACACACGCATGCTTAGCTGGCAGTAAATCCCCAAAGACTACACAGCCCTATTACCAGAAGATTTTTTCTGTCAAAGTGTCCTTGAGTAAGACAGTCAAGCCCTGCCTGGTCACTCATCATAAGTCGGGTAAGAACTCTCTGCAAGATGAATAAAATATCATGTGAATATTCTTGTCTAGATGGCACAAAGCCTCCATAGAAACAGAGAGAGTGAAGGTGTCTCAAGGTTTCAAGTCATTTTATTTTCACTCATCTTCCACTTTATCTACCTGGTTCAATTTCTCTGTCCAGCACAACAGTATGATTAGAGGGCATTGCAACCATTAGTTTACACACACAGCTGTTGATTCTTTTGCCTGTAAGGCTCAGCCTTCATTGTTGATAGTGTATTACATTTGAGGATTATCTTAACACAGTTGTGTATTAACATCATTACAAGTGGGTTACAGAGTAATTGAAAGGTCAGCAGTTCAGTCCCCGGGTTCTCGTGTCCATGAGGCAAAGTATTATTGAGCAAGATACTGAACCTCACGTTGCCGCCGTTGTATCATCGGTGTGTGAATGGCTGTGGATGTTAGAATGCTTCAAATATAGACCAAACGCTGTATGAAAATGTATGCAAATGGCTGAATGTGACCTGTAGTGTAAAGCGCTTTGAGTGGTTGATATGTCTAGGAAAGCACTTTATAAGTACAATCCATTTACTTTCGTGGTGCTGAATGATGTCAAAACAGTTTTAGGATACCAGTCTTTTAAAATAATTTTCTCAACATCTTCACAAACCAACCCTAAAAAAAAATTTACCTTAAATGAGCCCAAAGGAAGCACTGTTGTCAAAGCCAGTTGTCTTGTAATAACTTTTTTCCACCAATAGCCAAGGGACAGAGGGTTGTGTTGAGGGGGATGATGGACTAAAAAATTTTGACGTTTGAGAAAAGAGAGACAGGGAGGAAAGGACAGAGTGAAAATGATGGTCCCTTGTGTGATTGGAGCCTTGAGAGACATGAAGGAGTGGAGACAGAAGAGATGGGTGGGTTGTAAAGAACAGAGATGGTTTGCCATTGACTTTTTAAGGTGATTGTTTATTTAATGCCAATGATTTGATACAATCATCTGAAATATATGCAACCAATTATAAAAAAAATCAGTTTTTCCCTGACAGTTTAGCTGTTAATACTTTTGTACTGTTTATCACCCATTGTTTCCCGAGGGAAGGCCCGTTGCATAATATTTGGAAATCAGCTACATCTCTTATGTTGTTAAGATAGAGTTTTGCCAGGACATGCTTGCTAATTCAGTAATTTATTCATGTAAGTACAGAATTAAGTGATACAAGTTTGAGAGTGTACACATGCTTGTGTGATAACTTGACATTCAGTGAGGCAATGAGAATTTAGAAAGCCAGAGGGTGTACAGACCTCATAAGAAAAAATAATAATTTCCATTATTTAACAGAACCACTGTATCAGTCCAGGAAATTAGACTAACCCTCACAGAGAGCTAGAATGACTAAGCAGAACAAAGCCCTCCACCCCCCCAAGACACACACACACACACACACATATATAAACGCACACATTTTCTATTTCTTGCATCCTATTATTGTTATGACTGTATATATTGCCTCTGCAACACGCCAATTTCCCCAAGCGAATCATTACAGTTTCATCTTATAAGAAGAAGATTTTGGGGGAGGTGAGGATGCAAAGGTGGGTTAGGAAATGCTACAATGGTAAAGAGATACAGACAAAAACAGCGAGTGGGAAAGAGAGAGGGAGAGAGACAGTGGATTCGGTGGGGCATAGCGGCTACCAGCCCATGTTGTCATTGACAGGAAGTGAAGGGTACACGCCTTCCTCAAACCAGCTTATCCTGCTGACCTCAAGGGGGACAGTGTGTGTATGTGTGTGTGTATGTATATGTGTTATACAGAGACAGAGGAATAGACTCTGGCTTTGCCATCTCCCTCTCTCTCCCTCCAGGCCTAGAATGAATGATGCTCCCAGTGGCATGGTTTCACCCCAGTGAACACACACACTGAGCTAAAGGCAAAGCTGTGGGACCAGATGTGTGCATCTTGTGTGTGTGTGTGTGAGAGAGAGAGAGAGAGAGTGAGAGTATGTGTATTTGACCTGGGATCCTGGCTTCTATTTATAACTACACACCTTACATGATGCCTGTCTCAGTGTCTTTGTTGCTTATGCACACCAGCACTCAAACAAGGGTGCAAACAAAAAAAAAAACTTTTGTGCTCATCATTTCAGAAACATAGGGACATTCATTTAAAATTGTGTTATAAAACATGCATAGGAAGGATTCAATTGATAAAATGTAATTTAATTCCAGATCTGTTATGGTGAGTCATGAATTGATATTACAGCAACATTAGCCCCGTAAGATTTTTGAGTGTCTCTGATTCTGATGTTGTCAGATTGAAGCCACCAATCATTTGTATTTTATCCCCATGTTCCTAATGCTAATTAGACCTCCCCTACAAACCTTTCTAATGATAATAATGGTAACTATAATTACATTTTTGACACATGCTTGTGTGAAACCTGGTCAAAATGTCACATTTTCCTCCAGCTACATTAGACAAAATGTGTTATCTGGATCAGTGATACAATGAAATGTAATAAAACTAACGGAAATGTATCCATAATGTCAGAAGTGGCTGGATCTGACTATACCAGATTAGTTTTTTAATAAAAGGACAGAATTTGAATAATGATAATAATAATAACAATGATGATAATATCAGTCTATGCTAGTATATATACAACAAAAACTTTATTTTCAGTACACTGAGAACTCTACTACTACTCTACTCTGCTCCTTTGGACAAACATACAAAAATGTGTAAATACACTTCACAGTAGGTTTTTCTATTACAGTAGATAAACTGGCTCTTATTTTATCATGACAGCGTGTCAAACTGGAAGAGAAGGTACTCCACCACAAACGACACTCAAAAAGTAAAAGTAAAGTTACAGGGGACTAGATGTAGAGCTAAGATGGAGAACTCAGGCTGTGACAAGTAGAGTATAGGACACAATGTGAGAAAATCTCAACACAGAGGTTGTAATGATTAGGATGCATGTCACATGGTACAGGATTGTAACTGGGTTTCTCACACCACAGTGTTACCTCTTGGAGGTTAGTGGCAGTAATAATCAGTTCCTCTGAGCTGAAATTGAAGAGGGGTGGAGCAACCTAGGGTGAGAATTAAATACAATCAGGTGCTCCTGCAGGAACAGAGAGGAGCAGAGTGCATAACTGGGATATTAATAAAAACCTGCATAGTTGGTGGTGGAACTCGGGGGATCACCTGGAGTGAAACCTTATAACCCAAAGCCGCAGTTTCACTTTGGCAAAGGGGGTTTCAAAGTAATGGTCATACTTTGATGAGGAAGTCATAGTGTTTAAAATGACTTGGCAATATTTAAGAAATCCTTATTCTTTTCACATGAGTCAGAAAGCAATCGACAAACCACTTATAGCTCAGTGTCTGCATATGTTTAAACCAGTGTGTGATTTTCAATGCTTTTGCTTTCTCCATTTCTCCAGAAAACTGGAGCCTTTTTAACCCTTTGATCCATGCCTTATGAAGTCCATACCATTTGACCATTTGAACACATCACACTGTTGTTCTTCTATTTCCATAAACTTTTGGCCACTTTCTTAAACTTATTCTTCCGTACGTTTTTTGGCATCTAACTAGTCCCGCATACTTTGTGGTATTAAAACCATTCCGGTATCAAAATATTCAGCTCATTCAGGACATTCCTGCTTGTATTCAACTTTTTGACCCTATGCTTGTATGATTTTATATGATTTTTTTATTAATTAAAAAATGAATTAGATCCTATGGGAGCTTTCCCAATCCCAAGGTTCCTGGTTCGATCCCCGCTTCAGACACTGAAATTTCACTGCACTTTCTGCTGTAGAAACCATTCTGCTATGAAATTTTTTCACTTTTTACTGTTTGCAACTGTTTATGCTTTTATGCTATTTTGCTACTTCTAACAATTCTGAAATTTTGCAATTTCACTACCACTACAATTAATCTTAGCACTGCAGAGTACCCTGTGGTCTTCAGTAGCACAACTGGTAGAGCTGTTGCCAATCAATCACAAGGTTGCTGGTTTGAGTCCAGCCGGGGACAGTTAATGACATTACCTGCTTTTGACTTCCAACTTGTAGCTTTTTCTTTTTCATTTCAACAGTGATTTCAGCCATTTCAAGCATTGCTTCAGCGCTCAGCATTCACACGCATTTTCCACAGGAAATGCAAATTATCTAGTTCTTATTTAAAATAGGCCAGACATTTTTACAGCATCTCTCTCTAACTGTTTAGACACTTAAGTTATGCTGACATTTCTTTATCCCTTTTTGGTTTGGTTTATTTTTATAACTGCAACTGTAAAATCAACACATACTTCAACCAACCGTTATATATGAGTATAATAATAATAATATATGAGCAAGCCTCTGTGCACCTCTAAAAGTCTTTTTTTACTGCACCCCAACACCAAACGTATAGCAGTAAAAACCGCCTCTTTAGAAATTGTATGTTTTTAGGTTTTCAGTATTTCCATGCCATTAACCATTACTGCAACCACCAACCAAACTGGTGCTATGTTGACCCATCTATCCTCCAAACACTCTGTATATTACGTCACCTGACTTCCTCCTTTGCTTTATCATAATTACTACGGCCACTAAAGGACACCTACCAATAAAACTTGGCTATGGGTAGAAAAAAGCTCCTCTGATATAGTGTCTAGTTATGCACCTACTAGAGTGTACATCTCCAGCATGTCGAGTGCATGAACCTGAAACCCTTCAGATGGCATATAGCTATTAAACCTGCACTATGAACAGTAGCCAAACAACAGTCTCGTGTTGTTGAGTGAGGAGAGTGCTGAATTAACCAGGAAGTATTCAACAACTCAAAAGCTAAGATTCGCCTATAATACTTGTAATTATGTCATGGCTCCTTTCCAAGCCTTTAGACTGAGACTTTATAGAACTAAATGTTGCAGCAGTTGGTTGTTATGGGATTATTAAACTACTTTTGCTGTGAATACTTCCAAACAACACCTGTACAATTCATTTTGATAGAAACCTGGAAGACTCACACATCACTGGTAGGAGTCTCTTTCTCCTTGTACAATACAACTTCACAGATGTAGGACAAGGACACAGTAAATAGGACACATAGTAGGTTACAGGCTGATGCAACATGCTGAACAATGCAGAAAGTAAGATCCAAAGATTGCAGGATGCAAAAGTTAGGATTTTAAAATGCAGGTTGCAGAACACAGGATATTAGATGTAGCTGCCTTGTCAGATCATTGCATCTTATATTAACTGACCTTAGCACATTAAAACCTAAAGGATTGTAGAGGACCTGTTGTTAGAATAGGGAAATAAAGTAGCAAGCACACACACAGATGTTAAATCGTTCTTTCCTGCATCCACTTGTGTGCATTTATATATGAGTTATTGTATTTTTTTTTTCATGAACAGCACCTGTGTGTATTGACTAATTACATTTTCTCTTCTCATATGGTTATCCATGGCAGAAGGCAAATCAAACCTCCGCTGTGAGTATTTTGGGATTTAGCTGTGATATTGTGCCTTGAAGATTAGCTTTTCTTCTCTGGATGTTTAAATACGAGAGTTAAAGCTTAGCTTATTGATCTGGGAGTTTGGGCCAGCGTGTGTGTATCTTTGCTTCATTCACTTATATTTCACTTCATCCTCTCCCTTTATGCCCTAGTGATGCGTTGCAGGGCTAGGATGCAGTCTTGCATCATAAGATATATCGATGCACATGCTATTGTTGTACATGTACGCATTGACATACAACAAAGCTAAAAGCCTGTAGACACACACACACACACACACAAAATGAAGAACAGGTTATTTCAGATACAGAACCGTGAGCTGAATGAATACCTTCCTTTGCTCTTTGTTGTTCAATCATAGCTGTCCCACCACACATACATACACATTCACGGAGAACTTTTGTAGAGAGAATGAAAGCAATGATATGGAGTCAAGAAGTGTGATATAGATGCAGAGAGAAAGGAACAAAGTGTGTGCGTTTGTGCACGTGTGTGCGCATGTGTGTGCATCAGTATGACAGCTTCCAGAGCAGCACTTCTTGGCCAGCTAATTCTCTCCCCTCTGAGATCCTGAGTGAGGATTATAAAACCAATCAGCACACTGTGATTGCTGCAGCCAGTCTGTGATTGGATCACAACCAAGCCGCTGCCGTCAGCTCAGCAAAGAGAAAGAATGAGAGGAGAGGAGAACGAGATGCAGGGAAAGAAAGAGATGAGAAAAGAGATAAATAAAGAGAGCTGTCAGAGGGAGACTGGTGGTGGGTGGAAGAGAAACAGAGAAGACCAGACAGAGGGAACATAAGATCAAGATCTACAGCTTTCGCTCTCCAAGTCATATTTACTGCCACCAGCACACAAAAGATTTTCTCTAAGTGTTGCCTGTGTTGGGTGCCCACCTCATGGGCCACTTTCAATCTGCTTGCTCTCCTCCTAAAAATTGACCTATTATACCCAAATAGTCCACTGCTTGTTCTGCTCCACATCCCACTTTCATTGTGCAGGCTTTCCACAGTGCACTGTATGTCTTTGTTAGACCAGTATGTTGAATGAAAAAAAATAACTGAAAGGAAAATAAAATGTCACGAAAGGCATGAAAGGGTCAAGTCTGACCACTGTTTCAAGTCACCTAGGGTTTAAGTGATGAAGTGTCTTTTTTCCCTCTTTTTTTTCTTTTTTCTCTCTCTTTTGTTTAATGTTGATTCTAATGCAGGGATGGTATATTAGCTCAGTGGTTTAGGCTATTATTTGAATCCCAGTCCTTTCTATGTGAAGTCTGCATGTTCTTTCTGTGTTTGTGTTGCTTTCCTCAGTGTCAACCCTGTGATGGACCAGAGACCTGTCCAGATTATCTCCCTGTCTTTCACCTAATATGTATACTGGGATACGCTCCAGCACGGTAGTGTAGTAGTAGCGGTATAGTGATACCCCTTTTCTAGGAAAGTGGAAAGAGCCAGAGCTACAATGAAAACTAAATGAATACACTGCAAAAATGCCCTATCAAATTTAAGTGAAATCATTTCAAATATGAGCGCTCCTTTTCCTTGAAATAAGCAAACTGGATTGTCAGTGCAGAAGGTGATTTTCACTTGATAAGATTAATAAGTCTCGATGTCTGGCTACCAGAATTCTTAAAACAGGTAAGTCTGTTCTTGTTTCTAGATAACAAAACTTCACTCAGGCAATACCTTTGTAGAGCCTTGCCCAAGAAGGTTTTAAACCTACAGTTTTCAAGTTGGAAGATGTGTGCTAACCACTGAGCCACTATGCCAGCTGGCCACTGGTGCTGTGTCTCTATGTGGTGATCTTGATCAGTGTGTCTACCACGGTGGTCCAGCCTGAAATATCTCATCAGCTATTGGGTGGGCAGCCATGGAATTAAGTAGAGCGATTCATGGTCCCCAGAGGATGAACCTCAGTGACTTAAGTGTTTCCAGACTTTTTCCCTTGCACAACCAGTTGGACAATTTTTTCACTAGATTCCTTGTCTTAAACCACAATATCATGAGATTACATGCTCTGTCATAGCAGGGAGCAATAATGCTTGTTTGCAATAATGCTCTAAGTTGTTTGGAGTTTATATTACTTAAGCATTTCTGTTTTCACTTTTATTGAACAGACATGAACTTCCACTGACACCTCTCTGGTTTATAACATCAAAAGCTCTTGGCAAATCAATACAAGGCCTTTATTGAAAAGCTGCAATGGGAAGTGTTGATGGACTCTCTCAGATTAACAGCCAACTGCTACTTTCTGGTTGAGTACAATTTGGACATCTGGCACTCTTTTTTTCAGTTTTAGGGTTTTCATCTTTGTGCCCTTTTTGCTATTTCAGAAAATGTTCAACACTCCATATAAATGAGTCCAAAGTTGTACTTTGTTATACATGTTGTATAAAGACACACTTGCTCACATCAAGAATCTTGGTCACAGTTGTTTCTCCTCAATCCCCTCTTCAATCTTCAGGGAGCAACACATGATTCTACATGGCAGAAATTTAACAATAATGAATACTGTATAGTAATAGGGATAGTGAATAGTGCCCTGATTGGGAGATGTTTTTCTCTGCACAACTAAGTTGCTATTTACATAAGGCTTGTACTGATGAAACTAATGAACATTTTCAGTTGTCACTTTTTCATAATAAGACTAGTGCCGGGAGGTTCAAGTGTTATTTCTCCTCTTTAAATACCAGATCTATTCAAGTATTTTGTGTTGTGCACCTTTCAGTTCACATGAGTGCAGGGTACACTGAATGATATTCCATTATCAAATGAAAGCAAAACAGTATGTTTCATTAACCTCTCAGAATGGCTAATAGGCTAACACACACTGAGTCTATCGTCTGATTCTGATAAATAAATGAATCTGGCAAGCACCAAAACTCCCAAGAAGTTTCTTTGGCATTCTTGAGCGTGTGGGCTCAAGTTCTGCATGTACAGGGATTGTCGAGGGACAGCGAATCTGTCCACAAGCTGGTATCAGCAAAAGTCAAGTCCAGTAAAAATATGTGACTTTCTGTGGGTTTTGTAGTTCTGAACGGGTCTCAGCAGTGAGAGCAAAAAGCTGTGGTCAGCCCAGAGGGGAAAACATGTACCAGTTAGTCATCACCTTCAGTGCTTAAAACAAGCCAAACTTTGTCACACAGTACTCAAGCAAGTTTGTAGCACTATGTTAGGTTATAATGTTTTAACTTATATAGCTGAGTGAGCAGGAGAATTTGAAAGCTTTAGTCATTTACTAATAGTCTATGTACTGGACCCAGCATGTACCAGTGTAAACTCAATTTGCGTTGAACTTTCAAAAATTCCAGTAGAAAAAATTAATTCATTCATTTTTAGCAAGCACTTTATCAAGCAAACCATGTCATACAAGACAAGGCCACACAATTAGCTCATTACATTATAGAGTAAAAAAATAACATAGACCCTGCAACCAATGTGAAAGACTGCTTGGTTATGTTTATAATGGTATGTAAATAACACAGTGAGTGTGCGTGTGTTTGTGTAGACTTAATAAATGTATGCATCTGTGATATGATGTTAGCAGGTGTTTGCTTACTGTGTTTGTTGGCAGGTTTGTTTAGTTGGCTTCCCCTGGGGTTTCATGCGACCTGGGGCATCTGTTGCCCCTTGCCCATTTTCTGCCCTTCAGTGCCCTCTTTTATCTATGCCAGTGACCTGCTGCGACCACACACACTCAAACACACACACACCTACACATGCATATGAACAAAAGCTCAGGCTAGTTCGAGGTGTGGAGAAAAACAACAGATGTGGAGTCAAAGCTGAGAATACAAGAGGTGACTGTCATATTTTAAGTGCACCATAAATACTAAATGTTTGAACTTTGGCATATCTGCATTCTACATTTTGGGAGAAAGGTGGAGGGAAGATGGTAATATATTCAGGCTGTTGTAGATCATATAGAGCTGGATTTGGATATACTTTTGTGGAGGAAAATGAGAAAGAGAGGTGATAAGGGCAAGAGGAAGTGAAGAAGAGGTTAGAAGGGGCACTATAGCACAGCTGGCCCCAGTAGGAAGAGCTGTACCTATGTTGGCTTTGTATCTGTTTATTTGTATTCAGATTACAGCATACAAATACTCACCTGCTTAATATGGGTAGCATCAGATAGGGTGGGCTAGAGACAAAGTTATACAGTTACCACAAACTTTAGGGGTACATATAAAGGATTAGTAGGAATTACTCAAGAGATCAGTCTGAACTCTCAAGTAATTGTTGTCACATTGCAGGTCCTGACAACAGTGGCAGCAATAATTGAAAAAAGGGCAATTTGTCCATTTATTTATTTGTTTGAGGAGTTTTTTTTTAGCTGTTTACTTTTCCTGAATGTGCTGTTTCTCATGTGTTAAAGATACATGAGGATTCAGTGACTATGCCAAGATGCTGACATTTAGCACGTATTATGTTACCATGTGCGGAACCTTAGCTTAGTGTGTTAGCAAAAAAGTGAAGTAGAAGTTGATAGAAATATTATTGTTATTAAGTTTTGCATGTATTTTATCATAAACCAAAGTACTGAATAAATGTGTGAAACCCTCCAACATTAAGTATAACAATAGCTAAAAGCTTTGGCTATTCTGTTACTTTCGCTGTCAATGGTTTCTTTCATGACTCCAGTGAAACTGCAATTGTCAGCCTCTTTTTTCTTTCCTTTTTTTTCCTTTTTTTAGTCCAAAAATTGTTATGCCATTGTGAGAGCCAAAATGCCAATCCTTGTATGGGTGCTAACAGTGTATGTAAGGTTAAACTTTATACAGGTGCAGTAAATAAACTCAGAGCTACTCAGCATAAATATTAATCCAGAAGTTATATTGATGCACCTCTATTTAAAATGTCAGAGTTGCTGTGGGAGTGACCAAGTGTAGATAATCAAATCATACACTGCAACCACTATTTCTACAAATCTACTCAATAACACATTCAACATCTGAACTGTCGCTAGATGCTGGATATTGGAAAGACCTTTGTACCGTTTTGCTTTTAAGTTTTGAAGGCCATCCATGAGCTGCCCACATGTACAGTGCTGTGTGTGGCCATATATATCTTCAGCCAGCTCCTCCGAGCCCCCCAGACATACAGTAAGTCACCTATTCACCAGTCAGCGTTAAGAATAGCTATTCCCCAGGATCGCTATTCAGCAGTGTTCAGAGCAGGTGGGGAGTTTGAAGGAAAAGAGATTAGCTATTTCTACTCCGCAAAATGATTTATCCCCAGACTTTTATCAGGAAGCTTCTTCCCCCTCTGCAAAGATCATTTCCCCTGACTTCACCTCACAACGGGAACTATTTTAAGCGTTGGCTCATTAATACAGAGCGATTGGATTCATTGTTCTGCAATCCTGATGGATGTTCTCTGAAGTTTTCCCTCTCTCAACTCCCTCCTCAATGCCCTCTTCAATCTTCAGGGTGAATTTCTCCCAAGAATGCGGATCCATTGTCTTCTGAAACTTAGATAAATCAGTTGCCAATGCCTTTTGTCGCTTCAGTTCATTTAAATGAAACATGCATTAGCCTCACTCCATCAAACCATTCATAATGACAGCAGGTCTAACTTAAATCTCCATAGACCCTTATACATTCTAACCACTGACACACACTCAGCTTAAGGTGTTACAGTTTGTACTCCTTTTCCACAGTGTATTCAAATATACTTTGAGTGAGACATCAAATACATTGACATTTCTTTTAAAAAGCTTGCCCTACTTCTTTTTGTGAAAAACATCATGTACGTGATCACAGGTCATTCAGTTCTCATTCATTTGTTCGTACATTCCTCCATGTCAGACAGTTTTTATTAAACTGGGAATCTGCAAGTGCCGTAGGAGTGATATTAGCCTCTTGGCGCACTGTCCTCACTCAGGAAATGTGCTTCCCTCAACATTAGTTTGCTAATATTGATTAGTTCAATCATTTTATATTTCTTAAGTGTCAGTTTGTCCCACTTTTCTTGGTCTGTACATGGTACCATTTTCGGAATGGTGACCTTTTACACATTTGGCCCAAGCAGGGATTGTATTATCCTTCAACACGTTTACTGTCACATTGTGCATTATGAGTGCTATCGTTATCCAAGTGTTATCCAAGCAATCCTTCATGACCCATTCACACAGCATGGTATCAGTTGTGTGGGCTATTTTAACTCCTGGATGGTTGACTTTGACAGCAGGGTTGTGTTTAGATGGCTCTGCTTGAAATGATCTCTATAGGAAAGAGTGTATTGCCACTCTGCCTGCTGTGTGTTCTGCTGCTTTAAGTCTGCTCTGGGTGCTATAGGAGGGTTGGCTGCTATTTATACTGTACCTCCACTGCAGAGGTACTCCACTCCTCTCCCCGTGCTGTCCTATTCAGAGAGGAGAGGAGTGAAGAGGAGAGGACACAAGAGATTTTGAAGCTACAGGAAATTTTTATTCTGTTCAATATTCAGGGTTAAGTATATTTATGTATATATTGAAGTCAAAGTATTGACTACAAATGTGTTTCCTGCATGAGCTTGAAATTATACAATGAGGATTTCTATTGAAATCCATAAACATACAGTCATCAAAGCCTTTACTGTCATTGACATCACCATCATTATCATTGTGAAATCTGGATAAAATATTTGAGCTATGATGGGCTGTGATTTTTAAAAAATCAAGTCCAATTGAAGTCACTGAAAACACACAATACCACAAAGTTAATTTAAAAAGTTTATTTGAATGCAACCCACATTACCCTGTTTATTTGTTGTGCCTCAGGTGCCTCACTTAAGTGTCAGTCTAATGTTGCTTACCTTTGATTTGTATTTTACACAGTCACCAAACAGCCCTACCTTTATCCACAATTTCTACCTCTATTTTGTAGAATCCAAAATGCCCCTGACTTTTCTGACAGTTTTATGATTATCCAATAAGAACAGCTTAGTTTTTACCATGTTCCATTAGCAATAGAAAAGAACAATAACTTACTTTATTGGTGGGGCATGCAATGGATCAGAGGGACAGTGAACTTTTGGAACAACCCCAGCTGGACTACAATAAAACACAGCCTGTTTCACTAGAGAATTATGATTAACAGGATTAATTCTTTTATTTTTCCATATTTAAATGGTAATTAGAATTTCAAACAAAAAGTGACAGTGTAGTTTTCCATTGTACAGTAGTTGCCTAATTAAAAAAACAAGCTTCATCATATGAAACAGGAAAGACACAAACTAGCCAAAATATCATCACAAATTTAATTTATGTTTTATCCAACAACACAGAACTTGTGAGCATGACACCTCTTCTTTTTTTATCGTCACACGTGAGAATATTATGCGACATCGACATCAGTGTCAGCCCGTGTCTGTGTCACTTTCCAATACTGAATGCTTGGTTTCAACCATAATGAAGCTTTTAAGTAGAAGCATGAGAAGTGGACAGGGTGTTAAGGACAGCGACCGGCAGGGAAATCAGCTGTCAGCAGCCAGATACTTCCGTTCTTCTCGTTAATTACTTTTGGGGAAAGAGAGGTGGAGGCCAAATGAGTATTGATTGTGGTGGGCCAGTATAGGCCCGGTTTCACTGGCCTTTCCCACACGTCATTGCCTCTCCACATCCCCATTAAGTGGGAACAAGAGGGATCACTGGCAAGCTGGAACCCTATTAAAGACAGGACCCTAGAGTGTCAGACACGCTAGCTAGCGCGCAAACCTTCTGCACGTGACAGTAGACAACACTCCTTTTCACTTTGTATCTGTCTGTCCCTTTTTCACTGCTTTAGTGGTAATTGTCAATAAGAGGACAAAGGGATAAATGTTACAGGCGGTTTGCAAGTCAAAGACCATCCAAAGTCAAACTTTGTCTCACTAGGTTTCTTTAATCTATCTCTTTTCTTTTGTAGTGACTTTCCCTACTCCTATTTTCTCAGTCTCCTCTCTCCTGCTGCAACCAAAAGTCACAGAAATAGCTCAGAAGTCTCAGAAAGGTCTCATTCCTTCTCTGTTTTTCTCACTGCCTCCCCAGTCCCTGCTTTTGTTGCGTGACTGATGATTTTAATTACCTGTTAACTCCCTGTACTCAGCAGATACACATGATAAATGGTCCGGGTAGCTGTTGAAGCCACCATCTGGATGGGGCAAAGGAGTCTAAGGAGCTTTTCTCCACTGTCATGCTAAAGACAGCCACCACAGCAGGGGAGGAGTGCAGGTGTACCAAGGGAGAACAAGAAACTGTCCCAGTTTAGATCCGGTTGACAGCTATTTAGTGTCATGGGGTCACATCCATTTTTCCTTTCTGAGACTGCAGGCAGCGACAATATGCTTGTGGAAAAAGAAGCCCATATCGCCACAGCGGGGAAAGAGATTGCTGTAGACGATTTTCCAGCAAATTGCAGCATTTCATATGGAGATTGTAGTGAAGGAGATGGAGGAAGGAATGTAAAACTACCATGGGTACACAGTGGAATGGATTCAGAAGCAGGCTTTATATACTGATGCACAGTAATCAAGTCTTCAAAAACCATGTTCTTGAAGAAAAGTTGCTGCAAACATGGGATCCCCACAGAAGTGAATAGAAAAACATTGCACGAGAAATGGACGTAAAGTGAAGTAAATAAATGGTAGAAAAGCTGTATACGTCAATTGTAAAATGGCAGCTGGGATTGGCTCCAGCTCCACCGTGATCCTTAAGGATCCACCGTGATCCCTAATAATAGATGGATATTTCAAACTACCCTGCAGATTGGAGTCTGTGCTGAAAATGAGAAGCAGGTGACAGCTGGCTCATCTGATTAGGTCCAACACATGCTAAGTCGACTCTCGTCGAATGCCGGTCTGATATCAGAAAGTGGTGTCAGAGTTCAAAATAGTCTCACTTTACAGAGTACGTTGTAATAACCCCTTTTAGAAATAATTATTTTTTTTCTGCAAATTAGAGGTTTATTTATTTCCAGTGTCATAATAAAAGCACTCCTTACCAGGGCACTGCTAAAATATGTCAACAGTAAATATGGTGTGCACTAAAAGAAAAGTTGGAGAATATGGCTAATTTGTTTATATATAATATATAAGTAATTCAGCATTCTGGGGATATATGCCTATTCAAAAACAGATACCACTATAAAGTGCAAAAAGGACATTAGCCTTTGCTTATAAAAAATACTGGAAGCAGGGGGAGTGTTTTGTAGGGAGTTACAGAATTAGATTTTTAATTTATTTATTCAAGAAAGTAAATAACCATATTTCCCAAATTGTTGGTCTAATCCTTAAACACATATCTTGACATACAGAAAGGCAGGGCTAACAATGCAGTGCAGTTCCCTGGTGGATAACACAGAGATCAGAGCTAAAGAGCCAAAAGTTTCTTGCTTGATTGAGTTGAGCAGATCAGTCACTTATTTGACTCACGTCAACTCTATAATTAGATTGAGACCCAACAATTTGCTTGACTGTTATCAGGTCTCTGTGGTGTCTGTGTTTATGCTTGGAGTTCATGGCACAGAGCAGATGACCCACAGTGCAATGAGAATGACCTACAGCATTAATGAAGGGTAATGATGGTAGTCCTCCAAGCATACCCCATGTCACTTCAGGTCTGCCTCATGGTTTGTAAAAGCACCACACACAAAACCGCATTCACACACATGTACGCACTCAGACATTACAGATTATATAAATGTGACACAGCTCCATCTGATTACTTGAGGTCCCAGTGGCAACGTTGGAGACAATTTCAATCCGTTCATTGATTCCCTGAAGCAACTATGAAGTGTTTCTGACGCACGCCAAACACCTGACAATGGCAGACAGTGAATTCAGGCAAATTGAATATTTGTGTGTTTTCAGAGCTGATGTGCACATGCACGGGTTTGTTCTTGTAACTCTTCTCATCCTATTGATCATTAAAGCTTCATGCTGAAGAACCAATTTCCGTCAGCTTCAAGACAAACACAACCAGACACCTAGAAAAGAGCCAGACATATCAATATGACTGTTGTAGACAAGAGCACCTATATTGTGTGTGTGTGTTTCTCTCTCACTCTATCTCTCTATCAGCAGTGAATCAGTGGAGTGTTAGGACATCGTTTAAGCTCTCGCACAGCATCAATACTGGCTCTATTGATTTTTTTTAAACAGTTAATGGAAGCCTTTAGGGCAGGAAAGCTAATTAAAATCATATGCAGGTCAAGCTCATTTAAAGACTCCCCATTAGTTTATGTTGAGCTTAACCACGCTTGACTGGAAAATCCATCCATCGGGCATTGTAATTGACTGGTGTTTCTAATGGCTTTCCAATGCTCCTGCATCTCGGAGAAACACAGTCGGTTCCTCTGGCAGATTTCATGCTGCAGCTCTAATAACCCACATACAGAATCATTAAAGATGGCTGCTGCGCGTCCTGCGTCCTCAAAGTATCTTGTCAGTGTCAGTAGACGGCGATGTGTTTCATACTCCTGCCTTTGGAAGTAAACATAATGCACCCACTGTGCACACAGAGACAGACATACAGTAATTCACCATTTTGTCCAGTGTGTTTCTAGTGTGTTTAGTGTGTATTATTGTGATAATACATAAACATAAATACGCAGATCCAGTTTCCATGGGACCACCTTCTTGTTTGTAATGAGTCATCAGTAATTTTATGGATAAATATGTTCATGGTTGGGCTCTAGAGTTTTTTTTTTTTAAGGCTAATGGCTAATCTCTCAGTTAGGACTTTAGTTGAAATAATATACTGTATGTATACATGTGTGTATATGTTTGGAAAAGATAGCTCAATCAGACTAACTGTGGCCTTTATGCAGTTTCCCTAGGAAGTAGTGCTATGTCATGATTAACCCTGTCTTGAAGTGCTTCCCAAAATATGTGTCTCCTTGTTTGTTTGCACAAATCTGTTAAGCGTGTGTTTTTCAGTGCCTTTGTGGTAGGAGGCTGATTTGAATCTGTGAGTCAGAGGGAGATTATATTTTGACTGTGTTTATTGTTCCCTGTCAGGGCCCAATATGCAAACAGCAGATGCCGACCATCTTGCTGTGTCTTAGTTTGATGCCTCCATTGCATGGCTCAAGCCACACACCGTACCACTCTGCCACCACTGTTGTACCAAGCTGGGACAAGCGGCGCAAGAAGCCTTGCAACGTTGCAGTTTCAACAGAGTGGCTCATTAGGCAGCGTTAGATAAAATCCCCCTGAGATGAATTTTCTCGAACACTGGATGCGAGCACGCTCTGAATAATTAAAAAATGGTCATATGAGAGGTTATATGTAATAATAACACTTAATAAGATGTCAGGCATTGCCTTATTGTGTTGCTGGGAAGGCTGCTCCATACTCTCTTCATAAGATAAAAACATGCACACGCATTTGATTTCACATAAATCTCAACATACACATATGTCCATGCACACCACACCCTTTGAGCTTGCTGATTATGCTAATATTATGAGCTGTTTTCAGTCACGCATGATATTACGTTGTTCTATTTCGCTAACATTTCAGACAACCTACCAAATTTTAAATGGCTATTACGATGTCAATTATTAAGGAGAAGCCAAGCATTAAAATGCAGTTAATGTAAAAGTGCAGTTAATGTATACTAGATGCAGCACAGTACAGCTCACCCTTCCAGTCCTATTTCATCGGTCACCAAGTTTTAATCCAGTTAAAATTACTGACCTGAGTTGTTGGCTGCTTGATTAACTACACATTTGACTTTTTTGTAATCACAGTCTCCACAAGTTAATCAATAAAAATAATGGCCAACATGTTTGTGAAATGTCTTTGTAAAGTCAAAGTTGTTGTGAACACACGTCCCCATGTTAGTAGAGTATAACACATTACAATACAATCAAAACACCACTTGAGATTATTTGAATTTTATTTCTATCCCTTTAAGAACCACAGGACCATGGGAAGAAACTGAAATTTGTTTTTCTGGGAATGGGAATTAGGAGATGTGCTGAAAAGGAAGGAGCAGAGGACAAGTTAAATCTTAAAAAACATGTATGAGGAGGACATGAGAACAGATAAAGCCAGCAACACAAGCAGAGTGAATGGTCAAAAAAGACAGGTGGTGAGGAAGAGAGAACAAATACAAGTGGGATTAAGGGAACAGAGATGTTCACTTTCAGCTCCTTCTATTAGATTGGTAGCAGTAGGTCTCACGGGACATGACTAACAAACTCAAAACCATAAAGTCCATATCTCTCATCTCATCTAACACCTGACCCCTAACCCTGAAATCACCCTAACCCCCAAACCATAAGCCCCTCCCTGCACACAAAGCCTCCAGCCACTAATACCCAGCCTCAGTCAAAGAGAGAGCTGCAGACAGCTTCCCCAGGCAGGCTACTGAAGAATAAATGAAAAAAAGAAAAGCCAGTAGTCAGTGCAATCACTTCGCTTTGAATACACATGAGAAAAGCAGGCCTACATTTTATAGCCATGTAATGATGGAAACTAGTTGGTTTTATGGGAAAGCTGTCTGAATGCTTTTCACACTGATTTTGAAATAGAATAATTGAGTGTGAGTGTGGAGGTGTGATTATTCATGATGACAAGGTGGGTAGGTGTTGATCATGTATGATATTGTTAACCCACACAATGAAAATGTCACACATACAGTTACAATATTCTTTTGCTTGTTCCATCAATTCTTTGAGCATCAACTTGCTAATATCATTTTATGACATCAAGTGAAAAGTTCTACATAAATATTGAGATACTCATGACGGTAGCCGGAGTAATTGATTCACGTGGCCAGAGTCAAGACACTGAAGCTGACTTCTGCATGTTGTGTTTTCAAACCAGGTCCATCTGTGGTTGGGGCACTGAAGAAGGACTGGGCCTCTCCCAACAGCATCGCTCTCTCCTGGCAGCAACCCGAACAGACATCACTGCCCATCCTAGACTACGAGATCAAATATTATGAGAGGGTACAGTGACTCCCGCTTATTTCCATGTCCAGTCTTAAACTGTGGGTGGTGCAGACAAATAATCCTGGTCCAGATCATTTCATATGTAGCAAATGAATTTAGCCAGGATTTTGAGATTTCATGCAATCTTTAAAGGTGGTTCATTGTTTCCTTGTTTATAAGACAGGTGAATGAGTGAAATAACAGGTCCCAGAAAACAAAATTGACTGGTTCCTGTGATTTTGAGCAGTTGTGATCATTGGTTGTCCAATTAGCAGCTGCCATAGTGAAAGAGACAGTAATTGCACACATGTTGTGAGTGCAAACTGGAGTTAAGATGCATTGTACCTTTCACATAAGTAAATGTGGTCATCAGTGACTAGATAATTACCTGTTCTGAATTGCTGAGATTATTATTTTATCATCTTCCAGGCTCACTCTCTCCCACAGGAACACGAGCAATTGAGCTACTCATCCACGCAGACCAAGGCTCCCAGTGTGATCATCTCAGGTTTAAAACCAGCAACTTGGTACGTCTTCAGCATACGCACCCGCACGCCAGCTGGATACAGTTCCTACTCACCTAAATACGAATATGAAACTACAGGAGACTGTAAGTACCTGAGACCATCTACATAGCACTTGTTTGTGGGAAGGGAGACACCTGTCTTTGTGTGAATGTGTATATAACTGTGTTTCTGCTGATGACAGTGTTTTCTGAGCAAAGCAAGAAGATGAGAAAATCTTCCAAAAGTATGTTGCAGCTCATCACCCCTGCAGACGACTAGAATGAGGTCAGGACTTTGGTTTGGGGTAAAGATCATTAGGTTTATGTTCAGGTAAAAGGTAAAAGTGCACTTTTTTTTTCTTTTTTTTAAAGATGAAGTGTGAAGAAATCCTGTGTCGGCAGCAAAGAAAGCATCTCACTCGTGTCAAATTGGGATGAGACTGGTGAAAAATGATCAGTCATCCATTATTGTATGAACAGAGCTCAAGCAGTCTCAAAAATCATCAAACCAATGGGCTGTATCAAAGGCTGTTGAGACTTTTCCTTTAGCATTACAACATCAATAATTTGTTGTTGAGTAAGTGAGGTGTAATCTCTGACTAAACTTTAGTTTAATTATTTTAAAATATCAATTAAATGACCCAAATGTTAACATATATGTTTAACTTTTTGCTCATCTTCAAGACAGTAAGTCACCAAAGCCACCAATTTCACATTATTCTTTTCACATTTCCTATTTTTGTTCACACTGTTCTTGACTTCCTGAATGGACTTTTCATGAAAATAGTTTAGACACTTTAGACACTCTTTTTAGACACTCTTTGGAAAGTGGCAATAATGTAAAATATTTATGATTGCTGTGGGTTAGAATATGGAAAAATATCAGCATAGACTGTTTTTTTTTTCCATCTGACTTTATGTAATTTTATTGTTGTTACCATCAGGAGCTTTTTTTTTGCAGAAAATATTTTCTCTGTGCTTGTTACAGACCCTTTTCTGTTTTCTGTTTCTGACCCTTTGATATACATTTTTATATTTTTTGCACTATAGTTGAACTTTAATGTATCATTAGCTTAGCTTAAGTACTTTCAGTGATACCATTTTTATAGCTGTACTAGTTCTGGTATAGCAGAACTAGAAAACTGGTAAAGTTTTTAAAAAAAAAAGCACACACTTAGAGAGCTTGTTATTGTCACAAATTGTCATATTTCCAGCAGGAGGGAGTTGTGTTTTTTAGCATACCGAAATAAACTGTTAATTAAAGTTTCACAGTGATGGCTTTTTTACAGGAAAATATATTTCATGATTGTAATGTACTGTGTAGAGATGTGTTATATTTCAGTCCAGAGATCTTGTAATGAAAATGTGCCATTTTCAGAGTCATAGCAGGTTCATATACAGGTTCATATGAAACTGTGCTTTGGTAGTAAATGACAATTACAAACCCTTGTATATTGTTCAACTGATGTGCTAACCTGGATCTCTTAGTCTAGGATGTTTTCTACAGTGTGAATTTCATATGGGTTGCTGTAACAACCCTTAAACCCCTGGAAGGTCAGGATATCAGTAGCAATTGCAATCGAAAAATTGAATACAATCAACAAGGGAGTCTCACAATACAGCCTTGATTTTCAGCGTATTTTGAATCAATGTTTTTTTAGTGTGTGTGAGTAGTAGCTTTATTGCAGGTCCAGTCATAAAATACAAAGGTCCAGGTGCCCTTTTATGTCAGGTCAGGTATTGTTGAGGGGTGATTTGGCTTCACAGTGGCTCTCTCCCTTCCAAAGCAGCAGAGCTTTGCTTTATCTGCGGATCAGACGGTGCTTGGCCAAGCCTTTGTACTGCCTGGCCTTTTATGTGAAAGAGAAAGCAGATTTGGCCCCTGTCGCTCTCTCCCTCTCTGTCAGTCTGTCTGTCCACCTGTCAGTCACTGTCTCACCCGTTCGTTTTTCCATCCGCCTGTGTATCTGTCTGTCACTTCCGCCTCTCTCTCTCTTCTGTTTGTCTTTATCTCTCCTCTGTCATTCATTTCCTCATCCCTCACTTTTGCATTCTTAATCCCTGTCCTCTGCTATCCTTCTCTATCTCTCCATCTCCATCCAAACACGCACACACACACACACACACACCTCATTACAACAGCGTCAGTCCAACACATCTGCTTAGTTAGTGATGTGTGTGAGTGCGTAAAGCTGGGAGAAATGTCTTGTGTGATCTGGCCACCGCCACTTTCACTCTCCCTCCCTCTGAGTGATCTGTAATTACTTTTATCCAGTCAAACACACACACACACACACACACATATTCTTGATACTCTCACCACACACACACACACTCTTTACACTCACGTACACTCACATAGTGTACATTATAAACCCACATGAGCCTCACTTATTGGTCCAGCGACCACGCACCCTGATCTTCAATTCATATTCATTAAGCACAAAATACTGTAGAAATAAGTTCGGTAATAGCAATCATCTTTCAATTATCTGGGATTCGTTAGCCTTGTGACAAGACACAGAAAAGGGAAAATCATGAATATCAAATGGGACCAATTTAACCAAATGATCATGGACTAAATCACAATTTCATGAATGAATAATATTAATTAAACAGCATATGAATCATTTCAGTACGAAAGCTGACGGAGGGTTTTTGCATGACAAAGAATTGATCAAACATCTTTCCATAATATCTGCCTATCAAGAGAGCGTGCACGGTCTCTGTATGGCGCACTGATAGAGAGTAGTATTTAAGATGATGTTGAATGAAAATTTTCTCTTTCTTCTCACTTTATCCCACCCCCCCATCCCATTTCCCTCTTTTCTTTCCTTACTGCTTTTTACATCCAACTTTTCATACTTATCGTCTTTCCATTCCATATCATTTTTCTCTCCTCCCAATTCCACCACCCTCTGGTCTTTATTCTTCTTTGCCTTTTTTTGCCCACATCCTCTCCCCGTCATCCCAATTTCTCTCCAACCGTCGCCCATTCTCTGTCACCTTCAGCATCAGACATGGCTTCTGATCAAGGCCAGGTGTTGGTCATCGTCACGGCAGCGGTTGGCGGCTTTACCCTCCTCGTCATCCTGACCCTCTTCCTCCTCATCACTGGAAGGTAAGATGAATTCACTTCCCTTTGTGCACCATGAGTATTCCACTGCATGGTTTGGTTGAAGTTTGAACTGATGTATCATCCTGCCAGTACTTTGAGTTGAAAATTCTAAAATCAGCCTGTCAGTGTTGCCATCTTCTGATATATTGATGCAGAATGTACTGTGATTCTCCAAACTGAGGCTTCTACATCTTGACAAGAAGAGAGATAAATACTGATTCCAAAAATATTGATCCACATTGGTCTAACCCCAGTTTTACTAATTTTCGGACTTTGCTGTGTTTTTTCCTTATGGTAAAAGTGTACGATTTCGTTATACAGATATCTGTCTAAGACTTTATGTGTCATTCTTCAAGGAATGGACAAATACTACAAACACTAACCTATTTTAAACTAGTTTGATTAGAGTTCCTCTCAAAACTGTGTGGATGTACAGACAGTTTTGATTAGCATGTCTTTCACTTGTTGCAATTGTCATGGCAGAACAATTTGTAAGTCTTAGCAGTATGAGGAGTTTTGTTAACCTAAGGTAATTTCTGTCTTAGCTCAGCCACCTTTAACCAGAGAAGAGGCCTAATCAGCCACAATAACTCACACCTACATGGATGTGCAGAGCCTTAATTGGTCTGACTGTCCCAAAGATGTCACTGCAATTCATCTAAATGCACCTCTTGTGCGAACAAGACCAACTCAGATTGTAAATGGGTTGAGATGGTTAGAATTTCACTTTCTTGTGAAACTTGACTTTGCCCAACTTCACAAGCAGATTACTTCTTTTCCTTTACTTGTCACAGTTGCACCAAATGATCTGTCACCTCTACACCTGTGTTTTTCCTGCTGAGTCAATCATAACAGATTTCAACGAAAAAGGCCTATTTGGTTGGTGCAGCAACTTCACGTTCCTCCACTAAACAGCTACACAAGTCACTTGTCCCTACCCTTGCATATGACTCTTAGGAGCGTACCAATAATGTCATGGTAACAATAGTAATCACGTGGTTAAGGTTGTGGAATGGTAATGGTCAAACTACTTGGTTAGTTCTAGGAAAAGATTGTGGTTTGGGTTAAAGTAAGTACTTCCTTGAGATTAGAGGACCCTCGTTGTCATGGCTACAATAATAAAAATGCAGTTGGGGTTGTGGCGAGGTAATGGATGAAAGAAATAATGTTGATTATTGGTTTCTCACAAGAAATGGACACCAGTCTCCTGGTGTTTTGCTGCCCATTCACCCAACCCAACCTCTTCCTCACCTGACTTCCTTCTTTGCTACTGTCATAATTACTACGGCTGCTAGAGGTCGCCTAATAAAAAGTAACAATGGGTTGTAATAAGCTGTTTGCACAGACAACATATGGGCTCATTCTTTACAGCAGGACAGTCTCATTCCTTCTTGCACATATGAGCTTCATATTACTTGGCTTACAGTGCTGTAGGTGTTCATTATTCCTGCCTGGGTTAGAGGTTAGAGTTTGCACTAAAAAAGGCTGTGTTACTTTTTGCTTCAATAACTCATATGACTCCATAGAGATGTTAAGAACATGTGTGTGTATGTGTGTATGAAAGTGTAGTGTTACATTTAGACTCAAATTCATGTAATAATGATTATAGTTATTCCCTAACAACAGATTTCTTGATTTTACCCTGAATCAGACATAAGTGCACAGACACACTGTTCATGTATAAAGGAGGAGGTGGACATACTAGCACGCGCATTCACGGTGATATTCAGAGAAGCAATGAAAAGCAAAGCAGCAAAACAGTCCTCTCACACTGAAGACACACACTCAAAACACTCACAAATAGAGTCACCTGTCTGTTTTTGTGTTTGTAGACTTGTGCGTAGGTGTGTGACTCTGCAAAACAGAAATCAACAACACAGGGGCAAAAAAGAGATTAGACTGTGTTTTGGAAGGGGGAAGTTTGCAAACTAAATAATTTGACATTTCACCATGAAGATACTGAATAGAAAATAAATGGAGTTTCTCACAAGCACAGGAAGAAAGACACCACAAATCCATGGACTGCTTCACATAGTACACATGTGATTCATTTCTTTTTCTTCTACAACTATTTACAGGGTCATGTTGAAATGTAGAGATCCATCCATTGCCTGTACTGTTCAACCCTACAGGTCACAGGGGGGCTGGAGCCAATCTCTACTGACATTGGGTGAGAGGCAGGGTATACCCTGGACAGCTCGCCAGTCTATGACAGGGCTGACATACAGAGACAAACAACCATTCACACTCACATTCACATCTACATGTAATTTAGAGTCACCAGATAATCTAACCTGCAGGCTTTTGGACTGTGGGAAGAGGCCAGAGTACCCAGAGAGAACCCACACAAGCACAGGGAGAACATGAACCATAACCTTCAGTAATTGATGCACACTGGTTTCAGCTGTTGTTTCCTAAAGGCATGGTCTTACCAGCATTATACAATGGCAAAATTTTCACAACAAAGAAAAGAGACCGCTGTTGTGGCATACCATGTATTTTGACTGACTAGCCTTGGCCTTTAACTTTCCAGCTATAGTAGTTCACACCCTAGCCCTGTGAGTGTACTATATGTCAGCAAGCCTTAAGCATTTGCCTATTCAAAAAGCTTGATGAGTGAGAACATTACTTTTTTTTTTTTTGAAGTACTAAAAAAGTATAAATAAATGATAGATTTAATAAAGACAGCACCAACTTACATTTTCATAAATGTGACCCTTAGTTACCGTGGAGATAGTATCTGGTGCCCACTGGAAAAAACTGGTTGCCATAGAACACAAGTGAGCAGTGAACTTCACAGATGAAAGTTCAGCGTTGTAAGGTGCACGGTCTCACCGTGAAGCCCTTTAACATTGGCATGATCCTTTTTTTAAGTCCATCACCTTTACAAAAAAGCTGAAAGCTTTCAGGCATTCAGTGTTTTTTCCTTTCCTTTATAATCTCAGCATGTGTAGCATGTGAGGGTCTCTGTTCCTATTTTGTCTATTAAAAAGTTGTATGCACACCAGGTGGGAGAGGAAAAGCAAGCCCTCTAAGCTTTTTGCATTCTAGCACAAGAAGGGCCTCTTTTACCTGAATCCAGCTAAAAGCAGTTGCAGCAGTAGTTGGAGTGTTTTTTGACTTTACCACATTCTGTCATAAATGCAGTCCCTCTGCCCTGTGTAGAAGGGACTTTCACTCTGTCAGTTTCAAAAAGCTGCAAATGTACTTGAGCTGCCTGAGAAAGAGCCCGAGCTTTCAGTCGCATTGCTCTCATACATGTAAGGTTGTACAACACAAGTGAGGATATAAGAGGGCCTGCCGTACAAGGAGTTTTAACACCTGGCTGCCCTAAAAGCTTCCTAAATTTACATTTGTTTGCATCCACTTATGCTAAATTTAGAGAGTGACAACTTGTACAGGAGCAAAGCTATCACAACTGCATGGATGTAGCTTAGCTGAAGAGTTTATGTGAAAGAGTTGTATGTCCACTCTTTATCCTTGAATTGTCTATCAATCACTGCAACTCTATTATACAATTTTCTTCATATTTTCTTTAATCCTTCCTTTCTTCTGTGCCCTCTGTAGCATCTACAGCAGGGAGATGTGCCACAGTGAGGTGACTCTGTTAGGGCAAGAGAGGAGTGGTTTGAATTACACTGATGCTTTGATTAGGGCTCTGGGCAAGGTTGTTCTACCGAGGTGCATGCAGCTGTGAAAAGTACTCGTGAATATGTGTGTGAATATGTACTGAAA
The DNA here is from genome assembly GCF_001640805.2 of Lates calcarifer. NCBI lineage: Eukaryota > Metazoa > Chordata > Actinopteri > Centropomidae > Lates > Lates calcarifer. The sequence continues at coordinate 12,798,205 of NC_066833.1, read as the reverse complement.
CAATGCTCAAAAGCCCACAGAGCAGTGGAAGAAGCCAAGGTCTTTGTGTGTGTATGTGTCTATGTCTGTGTGTGTGCGGCCTCTTTTCAACATGAAAGCCAGAGAGACAGAGGGATAGGCGGATAAAGGGGATCAGAGGATAGGACTGGAAAAGACTGATAAAGGCACATGCCACCATTTCTTTAATGAACAGCTTGACCCCATCAGCAGAGGTCAACAGTAGCTTTCCAAATCCCTTTCTTGTCCTCTCTGCCAGTGTTACTCGCCATGTTATCTGCTCTGTCTATCAGTGTCCAGGATCCCACAGACTTCGCTTAGCTGAAGCCCAACCTGGCAACCTGTGGCTCATAGCCCTCTGACACCTGCTCTAATCTGGCAACCCGGATTATGTTAAGTCTTCAAAAAGAAGGAGGCTCACATGTGATCATATGAACCCACACACACTCATGCAAGGAGGCGTTTACACACGCACTTTGTCCGCTAGTATGGTTGGCATTCTCATTCCTAACTTATCCAATAACAGTCTGTATTATCCCATCATTTAGGCTGTTTTTTTTCCCATACAGTACTCTCTGCCTCTCTCCTGGGGAGGTTGTTTTTGTTGTTTAAGACAGTTACTTAGGCCCCACCCTTGCTTCACCTCATGTTCAGGGCAGAAGATGTATTCTTTGACCATGGCATGATTGTTGATACCAAATAGGCTGCTTTGAGTGTTTCTGAAACTGCGGATTCTCCTGAGAGTTTCACATAAAACAGTCTCTGGAGTTTCAGAATGAACTCAGAACTCATAGTAGTGTCAAAAACAAAAATCAGCAGTGAGCAGCATCTTTGTGGACGTAAATGCCTTGTTGCTGAGGGAGGTCAGAAGAGAACAGCCAAGACTAGTTGTAGCTGACAGAAAGGCCACAGTAACTGAGACAACCACCTGCCTTGTGTGAGCGGTCCAGACCGGTGGTGCTGATTTATGGTCACAATTTACTCATCTTCTAATGGCTACTTCCAGCGTGGTAATGCAGCATGTCACAAAGCAGAAGTTGTCTCAAACTGGCTTCATGAACATGACAGTGAGTTCAGTGAACTTTAGTGACCCCTTCAGTCACCAGATCTGAATCCAACAGAGCACCATTGGGATTTGATAGGACTAGATATTTGCAGCATGAATGTTCAGATGACAAATCTGCAGAAATTATGGGGCAAAGGAATGTATCACATTTGTTTGAGCAGAAAGTCAACTATCCTTATCAGTGTGGTGCTCCTATTAAAGTACTCTGTGAGTGCTATCTCCAGTGATACTTGACTAGAAGTGCACAGTGGGTTTAGCAGAACTTGTTTGCTGGAGACTCAGTGATACAGTATATACGCCATTAAACCAAACAAATTTGCTAGAAGAGACTAAAAATAAAAACTACAGAGTTGTGGGACAGATTCATTCTTTATGATTGTTGTCATGATTCAGTGCTGTTGGTTTAACTAGTGATATTATTAGTCAATTTGTTTGTTTGTTTGTTTGTTTGTTTTAGTTTTCCTGTATTTTTGGATCCACGTGTATGATTTCTTTTTATCAGTGACTCTACTGTGTTGTGTTATTTGTGGTGTGTTGGTTAGACTTTAAGAGCAGTCGCATTTTAGTGGTGGAACAATGAGTGCAGAGAGAAGAAAATGGTCCTCTCTTATTATATTATATAATACACTGTACTACTCTAGAGTGTGAGCAAAATGTGTAACTTGGTTAAGCAACCTCTTTTGTTATACCACTGGTGACATAAAGACAGAGGTTTCCACAAAGCTGTGAAGCTGCTCCTTCACATTTTGTGTTGATTGCTTGGTTGTCATTTTTTAAGGTCAGATTGTGGAAATGACTTATCAGTTTTTTGATTCAGGCTATATGTTCTTGTTGTACTAAAGGTATTTTATGTGTGGAATGTACCACAGAAATGTCTGTGCAGAAATGCACTGTGTCGTTATAATTGTAATGTAATGTGTGTGTGTCAATTGTACTACATCCTAAGGTACATTAGTTGCTGTTTAAGTTTAGTTGGGACTATATCCTGTCTCCTGCAGAATGTACTTTATTCTTTTACAGTGTCTGTGTATATTTACTCTTCTAATTAATAAGGGTGAGGTAGACACAATTAATATTAATGTTTCCCATGTAGCCTGTTGTTGTATCATGATGTTGGGAGTTGGAGGTGTGGGAGATGATGTAGGGTGGTGTATGAAGCTGTGAGACAGGTCATGAATTTGAGTTGTAATCCATATTTTAATATTTAAAATCATTCTTAATGTTAAAATGTCCTGTGTAATACTAGTATTTATATTTTACACTTAACCAAACTAGCAGTAAATATGTCAATATGATCACGTCCTGAGGAACCAAGTTGCAGACCTCTGTCCCTCAGCTCCACCAGCTCTCCTGGGGTGAGATAACATCTCTCATCCAGTCCACAGTGGTGCGGGGTGGGTGGCGCAGGGCTCGGGGAGAGGCGGACTTGTCAGGAGCAGTAACAGTGAAAAGAGGATTCTCCTCTGAAGTGACAGTGTGACATGAGAGATCTCTGTTTTCTGTCTCTGCTCTGGCACTGTAGGGGGTTTGGGTCAAGCCTCTGGGTTCTGCTCTTCCACTTGCTGCCACTCCTTTAAAGCCTTTTTCAGACATGCTCTTTATTACGTAAATGTGTTGGCAATTTAACCTGTCAGTCTCATCTTTGAATAAATGCCAGCTTTGCTTGTCCATAAAAGTCAGGACAGCAGTCAGTCTAGGTAGCACTTAACATTTCACGTGTCCAGCACAGCTAAATTCTGAATTAAATATTTCACACTAACAGAAAGACTACAGAGGTGGGTTAAATACATAGGTATTAAAAGCATGTCATTTCCCTTTCTTAAGAGCACTGTATATTTGTCACTTAATTATAATCACTTATGCGTAGAACATCAGTTTAATACACCCAAAAAACTGCGAATGAGCTACAGGTTGTCGAGGAAATTCTTTACATGTAAGATCAATCTATTTGTTTGTCTGTTTTTTTTTTCATGCCAGCTGCGTATAGCATTATAATTTTAAACAATCACTGTATATACTGTATATGAGCAAATAGGAATTCAAGCAAAAGTAACAACCTTGAGTTTGGTCATTTTTAACTGTGCATTGGCGCTGTAAGACTCCATGAAACAGGCAGCACAATTCTATATTCTATCTAATAAATGATGAAATATGAGAAAATTTATTAGGGGATCCACCACCAGTGAGAAGTGGGGGTGAGCATCCCTCATGCACACAGTCATTAATTAAGCCCTCTACTGCAAAATAAGTTTTAAAATTCATCAGTGATACCTCCTGTGCAAGAACTCAGAGCACCTGTCTCCCTTCATCATTATTTTCCATCCCACTGCTCTTCTCCACCAGTGCCACCTCTACCTCTCAGGCACCACGCACCAAATGCTTTGTGGGTATTGCAATTCACATGTTAACAGTTCTTCATGTTTGAATGGAGCCATTACTGAACACTTAGTTAATAGTGAACCGCGTTTGAATGACAAAAGCCCACTATTTGAGCATCAGGCTGATGTTTGATTTCTCCCTCTAATCATAGCTTTTAATTACAAATGTCAGTGAGGTTTAGAACATGATGAAACTTGATTGAATTCTAACCTTTTATTAGTTCACAATGATGTTGTTTTGACATTTTCAGAAATGAAAGCTGAAAATGAAAGACCACAGGTCCAAATCATAATCTAACTTTCCTTTAATTACAGTAATTTTTGTCCTAGCTTGATGCTTGACAGCTTGATGCTGTTTGAAAAATACTGATTTGTTGATGGACCCAAATTCATTTTGTAGAAGGGATATTACAAAGGTGTGAGAGGGAAATTATTTCTGTATAGTAAAGTATAGTTCTGAGAGAATCCTAATATGGGATTTAACGATAAGATCCGTCTCACTCTGTTAGTAATGGGTCTCTTTTGTGTCATTTTTTTGTGTCATTGTGTGTCAGTATTTATCTGTGTCTATGACACTATTAGCGTTCAGAAGTTTGGTTTCTATTCAAGTTTTTAGTTCTTTTTTCTCATTTTGTTGAATCATAGCTTGGAAGTTTGACCAAAATCGCTCAGTATATGAAGTAAAGTAGGCTTTGCATTAAATACTAATGAAATAGTAACAGATTTTATTTGTGATTCTATTTATAATATTATCAATGTAACACTCAGCAGTTGAGGTACTTTGTCGTGAATGTGATTCTGGTTCGTGTGTGTGATTCTGGACAGGGTATTTTCTTCATTTCTGATTTCGGAGTGGAGCGGAGCATCTATTTGGGTGAATTCTTCTATGGTCTTTTGCAGATGCTGTCATCTAATCTGTCAGTTTTTCAGACTTTCTTGGCAGCGGCTTTTTATCAGTCCCTGGCGGTCTCTCAGTCTCTCAGCGCCCAGATAAAATTCTCACACAAACGCTCTCTCGCACGCGCAGGAGGACGAGGGAGTTTTTGCATTAGTGGTTGCAAGCGTGCCTCCCATTGGTAGTTGTGTGTTGAGAAAACAAGATTTCATCCTCTCTGTGAGTCTCTGTTCCTTTACGTTAAGAGGATTCATGTGTGTTTTTCATAGACCCAGGCCCTCCTTTCCTTAATTACGTCAAGAATTTTGAATCTCTGTGAATGTGTGTGCTCACATGTACTGTATTTCTGCATTATGAAGAACCATCCAGCAAGTCGAGACTCAAGGCCAGACTGTTACTGCCTGTGAATAATAAAGGAAACCTTATATTATTGTTAACTTTCTGTAATATTGTTAACTTATCGTTTTGTCTGTGGTGTTTGATCCTGCTCAGGACAGAAAAGAGTTGAAGCTTTCATCGACTGTTTATATGGATGTGAAAATGTCATGGATTATAACTTTACTAGACTAATCAGCCTCTGGGATATTACTGCACCTTTTTCTCGTTCTACTCTTGCCATCTGGTTCATGTCTGGCTTGCTCATTTCTCTCTTTAACATCCACAGTATTCCATAGCACCTGTAGCTGCAGGAGCAATTATTCAACCAAAAACTAGCATGTTCACAGAATGAAGTTGTTAAAATACTATATACCATCTGTCAGTACGTGTGAAAGTGTGAAAACAAGCACAAATCTTTTATTTTCTCCTTTTTACAATAAATACTTAAAAAACAAACACGCACACAGACACACATGCACACACACATGCACACACACTGGAGTCTGTATTTAACCTGCCTTTCCTTCTATAAATGAAAATAACATCTTTCATTCAATCTGTGTTTTACAGGTGTCAGTGGTACTTTAAGGCCAAGATGACCTCAGAGGAGAAAAGAAGGACCAGTTATCAGAATGGACACGGTAAGTCAGATCAGTGGACCTCTCTCTTCTCTATTGTTTTGGATGTTTTGTTTTTTTTCTCTCACAGCTTTTGGCATTTTCACAAATTTCACATTGCAAAAAGACTGAGTCAAGGATAATCAATTTGCATGTGTGTGGTAATGATGGTGGAGGGAGTCTGTTCAGTCTAATTTTAATAGAATTTAAAATCTGCTTGGCATGATAGGAACGCAGAACCAACCATTTGGTGAGAAAGTGCCAGGTTGTCTTTTCTGTGGTGTGTTTTTGCCAATAAAGAAGACAGAGACAAGAAGAAAGTGATTCTGTGTGCTGCAGTTAGCAGCTAACAGGCTAGACACCTGCTCTCCTGTTTGCATTCAGCACGCACACTGTATTGCTGTATGGATCATTTCCCATGTGTTTCTGTGCCTATGCATATTTGAATTTTGCAGAGGAATGTCAAACCTCACCAAAAACTTTTACAGAATGCTAATATATCAACTTGCTTTTGTTACAAGTACTAGCAAGGAAAGAAATCACAAATAGAGTATTTGTTGGAGGGTTTCAGATATTAAGACGTCAGATGAATCAACAGAGCAAAATTCTTTAAATCACTTCATCTTTCTGTCTCCCCTTCCTCGTGTTCTACATGAGTTGTCTTTCTGTTGGGGTTTTTTCTTTTCTTTTTTAGTTCCCTTAGGCATCTGCTTCTGCACTGCTGCAATTTTCTGTCTCTTTTGCCACTCTTTTGTCTTTTAATACTTAACTTTTCATTCCTGACATGAAAAACACAAACTGACATGAGAGCTATAAGGAGAGGAAACAAGAAATGCATTCGAAAGTGTGCAGAAGGACGAACGCTGAAGTGAAGCGATGGAAAAAACAGAAAGGAAGGAGAAGGGATGATGAGGTCAGAGGAGAAGAGGAGAAGACAAAGAGAATAAGAAATATTTAAGCAGACCGTTGGAATGAGGCTAGAGAGTCAGAAACAGAAAAAGGCAAGAGAAAATATACACGTCAAATTAGTTGTTGAAAGTAGCTTACAAGCTGCTGCAGGGTTTACTGGGATTTATGATGCAGAAACCCACAACTTATAAGCAAGTTTTTGTGTGCGTTCACTCACGAAGTATAGGTCTTCAAAACCCCCCATCTCCTGTGTCCTGTGTCCTGTGTTCTGTGTCAGGTATCTTTGTTTAGCGTGTTGAACAGAAGCTTTGAGAGGAGAACAGGGTCCTCTGGGTTTTGCTGGTGCTGGTTCATGCACCAGAGACACCCGACTAATGTTATGTGTTTTGTGACACTGTATCGATTCCAGAAGGAGAAGCACAGCTCTTGACTAGAAGGTTTCACCCCTCACACCACCCTCTCTTGCTCAAGGACACTTCAGCTGGGTGGATGTTCGCGTTAGTAGGGACTATAACTTCGTCCTAGTTAAAATACTGGCTCAGCACAGCAAAATGACAGAGGAGGAACAGGCTTTTGGTGTGTGTGTGTGTTGTCTGATGTCTCCCCGGGAATCAACTTCTTCACTAACACCACCCATTATGTACCAAACATGTTCATTTTTAAACTGGATGTTATTTCATACTATTGATTCTATAAACTGGAAATTGTTCTCATGGAAATTGACTTCTCTGCCCAGTCACTTACCACTTTTCATGCCCTTTTGTCCTGTTCAGCCTCGCATAGATTTTTGATATGTGTTCCTTCTAAACCAAAATAAGTCAGTGTATTTTTTTAATCACATTATGAATCCTTCAGTCTGTCCACATTCCACCCAGGTACCTGCAGAATTACCTTCTGGGGTGCAAGTGCCCCTGGTTGGGCAGTGTTTACAGCAGCAGTAGCAATAGTAGAAATAAGATATAGCACTAAAAGAAGTAGCAGTGCTGTTGCAGTTTCTTGGCAGCAGCATTTAAACGTTTTGTATATGGTTTTAATTTGAATTGAAAATATATGTGACTATAAAAAAAATGGTCATCTGTGCTAAGCTAATTTCCCTGTTCATACTGGTTATGGTATATATAACAAATGTACACTCACACACTGTTATTCTGTCTTTCTCTATGCCCACAGTCCCTTTCCGAGGAATAAAGACCTATGTAGACCCTGATACCTACGAGGACCCCTCTCAGGCTGTCCACGAGTTCACTAAGGAGATCGACCCATCCAGGATCCGCATCGAGAGGGTGATCGGAGCCGGTACACACACACACAAACACACACACACACACACAGGCTTGCACATACTAACAGTTACTTTCTCATCCACTGATTCATGACGTTCACTTTTGGGCAGAAAAGGATAATTTCAGGATGGTTAGAATAACAATCACTTTAAATGTGCCATACGAGATGATCTATTTTCATTCCACATGTGTAATTGCTGTGAACCCCCCCCCGTACTCCATTGTAAACACTAAAAAGGATGCCTTTTCTCAGTGGTTCACTGTCATTTTGTCTTCACACACTGCAGGAATATTTAAGTGTTAATATCTTTACAGAACAAAAAAAAGTTTAAGAATAGATTCACTGCTTTTTTAGAAGGTGAAAAAAAGAATTTTTAAATGGAACCAATCAGACAAGAGGCAATCATGCTAGATGTCAGATGAGAACTGCAACACTGCCCCCAGGTGGCATACTGTGCTGCCACATGATGATGATGATGGTGTTGAGTTTGGTGATAGACTCCTTGCTGCGTTTTTATTTGTGTGTGTGTGTGTGTGTGTGTGTGTGTGTCCCCAGGTGAGTTTGGTGAGGTGTGCAGCGGCCGCCTAAGAACACCGGGGAAGAAGGAGATTGCCGTGGCAATAAAGACACTGAAGGGAGGCTACGTGGAGCGTCAGAGGCAGGACTTCCTGCGTGAGGCATCGATTATGGGCCAGTTTGACCACCCTAACATCATCAGGCTGGAGGGTGTGGTCACCAAAAGTAAGAGGGACTATGGGAGATGTGGCTTAGTGCAGCTTTGTTACAGCGTCCTGTCTGAAAAGCTAAAAGTCAGTCCACCACTTTTTCTTGCGTTTTCCTGTGTAGAACTCCATTAACTCACAAAGACAAAGAAAAGACGACCGTGTCATATAAGCGTTTGCAACTCAGTCAGTCATGTGGGATGGCACTGTGGTGCAGTGGGGGCTTTTGTGCAGTGTTTATGTTTTGTGTAGTGCATGCATTATCCTCTACATAATCATAGTGAATATAAGTGTGTGTGTGTTTGTGCATGCGTGCGTTTACATTGTTTGTAAGTGGCCTGCATGCATGGTTGTGGAAGTTCTGGTGCAGGAATATGCGTTATCTGCCCAAGGTGAATTTGTGTGTGTGAACTTGTTAACGAGCTCTGTTTTACGGGGCTCACCCAGCGCAACATATGGTTGTTTTTACAGGGGGGTGCATAAACTGAGACATCGCTGTGAATATAAATGTGTCCCCTGAAGACTTTGAACCCCTCCCTGAATGCAGATAGAGGACAATCCTCAGCTCTGACCCCACTGACAGGGATTCAACTGATGAATGTTTTTTAAAGGCTGATACTGCCATTATTATATAATTAAATCTGCTGATTGCTTATATCTTGCACTGATAGGTTTAACTGCAGCTTTATAGTCAACAGTGTCTATAGCAAGTGAGTAAAAAAAAACCTTCCCACACAACCCTGAGGTTGCACTAGAAAGACACTTTACAGTGACAGAATAAAAACATTTTGACTCAAGTGACTGGCTGCACCGAATAGACATTCAAGGATCTGAATAACAGTTTTTTCAGAGCTATTGACATCACTCCACAGTCAAAACACTGTATCTGACCTGTCTATGTGTTTTCTTTAGCTTTTAAATCAGTGTAACAACAAACTTAACAACCTCATAAACCCCTGAACAAGTGATTTTCCTCTTATCAATTTAAATTTTTGAAATAGTTATGAATGTATTATATATTTATTAATATTAAACTAATATTTGAATTTGAAACTTTGGTGTTTTTACCATTTAAATATCACATGAAATAAACACCTAAAAGCTTGAAACAGAGGAAATTATATGAGCAAACTTTTTCCTATGGTTGCCTATCCAATAGTGCGCACACACACACACACACACAAAATACAGAATACACACTAAATCACACAATCAGAAGCCATTTGTGCTTGGCAGCAGGGCATCCTCTATAGAAAGACATTAATTCCAAGTATCCTCTCTCTGTCCACCCGCCTGTCTTTTTGTCTTCCTCTCACTCTCTCCATCTTCCTTTTCCTCCATCTGTTGTTGTTCTTCAGAGACTAATTATGGAGAGTATTGTGCTGTGACTGACTGCTATACCTGCACTGAAATAACAGGTGACACATTAGACTCTGGTAAACAGGTGTGTTTGTTTTTGTTCAGGCGCTGCACTGCATAACTATATATTGTTTCCAGACCTTGCTAATTAGCTCCGGAAAGCCAAGCTTGATCAAATAATTTTCTGTCTATCCCTGCTGGATCTGTGTGCGCAGACAGTATCTGCAAAATTAAGGGTATGATGGTAAAATTTTGCTGATTTAAAAAAAAAAAAGGAAATAAACACCACGTGTGCGCTTGGTCTAAAATAAGTGATATAGTTCAGTACAGACTGAACTCCTCCATCTATCAATATCCCCACTTTGTCTTTATTTCTCTTGTGAGACTCAGTATTTCTGAGTTTCTCTGAAGGTGTGTTGATTTTCAGCTGATATGAATGCCTCAGTATATTAGTTTTCTTCTTCATCATTCAACATGTAAAACTGCCCATTCCCAACATTTAGTCCCTTCTGATAAAAATAAATTATGACAGTGCAAAACACAAAGATGCTCATTTTCATGTGGGGTAGTGTTTTACCCGGTGCCTGTTAAGCATTTGTTCTGAATCTCACTGGAAGGAGCAGTAGGGGATGTGTCTTTGACAATCCAGTGGAACAAAGAGACTATGGCTTGCACCATCTATTTTCAGTTTTTTGTTTTTTTTTTCCCCCATTCCCAGATGCTTCCAATGAAAAACTTTTTAAAAAGTAGCTTAGACCTGCTCTTTATCAAAGGTGGAAGGTACATTTGCCAAACCATCCACTTGGTTTTCATTCTTAAAACCTTCCCATTGTAAAAATGAAACTTACTGTTTGAAGCATGGATGTCACCTCTGTGTGGCTTTAGAGTGCAGACATAGTGGTGTTATTACCACCTTATGTGTCTGGTGAAGAAAATGAGGTGTAGAAGATGCCACGTAAAAGAAACTTACTTGGAAAAGTTACACAAAGGTTAAATTAATGCTTTTTCTGAAGCATTTTCTCGTGGTAGGTTTTGCTTTCCTAAGAAAAACTGCTTTACTGATGAGAACAAAGTAGAAACTTTCCAACCTTGGATAAAGAGCAGCACACAGCCACTTCCCTAAACCTTTCAATGGCTCACAAACATGGCTACACATTATATCAGTCTTGCCTGTCTTTCTGTTAGTCACTTAAAAAGTCACTCACATTGTTGTGCTGTCTGTTACATCCATTTTTAAAAATGTTTGTCAGAACGTGAAGCAGTGGTGACAGATGTCATTTAGGTTTGTTTGGATATGATTGATTTTGCCTTAACTTCATCAGTAATTGTAGAAAGCCAGGAAATTCAAATCAATGCTGCTATTACATGTAGTGCTCTCATATTATGAAACAGACAACACCCTGCATCCATTTAGATGTATTAAATGAACCCTTTAACAAAGCTCTGTACTGACATTATGATGCTCCACCTCTCACACTGTGATTTTAAAAGGTGACTCGAATTGGAAGTATGATACCACTGTGTTGTTTCACCACAGTAACACGGTTTACACCTCGCAGGCACACAGGCCCGGACAACTGCCTCTCAGGTGTAAACCAGTCAATCTATAACACCATGGGGATGATCTGTGTGGACCAGGTTGAACATGTTGAGATGGGAAAAAAAAAGTATGAATTCAGCATCTTCACTTGATGTATCAATCATTGCTGATGGTCTCTCTCTCTCTCTCTCTCTCTCTCTCTCTCTCTCTCAATTTCAATTTCAATTTCAATTTCAATTTGGCTTTATTGGCATGACGTTTTACATAAAACATGTTGCCAAAGCATAAAATGACACATGTACATTAGAACATCAGTAAATACAGTGATAACTATATACAGTGAGATAATAATAAAGAATGAGATAAGAAATAACAAAACAAAACAAAAGCAAAAACAAAACAAAAAAAACAAGAAAACAAAATAAAATATATACATATACATGTGTATATATATACATACACACATACAGAATCCCTACATTAAACTGAGTCTCTTTTTGTGACATGCTGTGACATACTCTCCTGCTACTTCTATTACAGAGCTTTCTTCTCCTTGAAGGATTCGAATCTGTTGATCTTTTGGGATGGAAGCAAAGTTTGGGATTTTTTGTCTAAATTTGGTGAATTCATTTTCTCTAATTTCTTTATATTTTGGGCAACTTGGCAACTCTCTCTGCTTTTCTCTGTCTCAGACTGGCAGCAGTGCTAAACACACACCCACGCACACCCACTGCTTTCTCCCTCTCGGAGTTGTTGAGCCCACACAGTTTTACTGCGATGACTCTGCATGCCAGTGTTTACCAGAGCCTAACGTGTCACCTACATGACTCCAACAAACATTAGCTTGTGATCTGTCAGAGGATCACTTAGGACCAATGATCCTAAACTAATAGTTTTGTGACCTGTATGCTGTTATTCATCATGTTTACCAGTCTTTGCAGGATGTTGTTGTATGATAGTTCGCCAGTCTGTGTGAGCAAGTTTGCGCACTCATGTATCTCATGACATTAGAAATGTAGGCGTTTTGTGTATTCGTTTCTAATAGTGTGTGTGCTTTTTGGTCATTCAACATCACTGACCTTTAATATAATGGCTATAATTACAGGTCTACACCAGTGGCTTTACACATTAAAGTGAGGCTTTTCAAGGACATTATTGGCTTGTCAACACTTGTTGCTGTAATATTACACTACTAGTTATGCAGTTGTAATTAAGTGATGGTTGTATTTAGAGGCTTCACTGAAAGGTAATGGTGCACATTTTTAGATCAAATTTTAACATATTGAATATTAACACAAAACACTGCCTAAGGGCATCTTTGATCCAAAAATATCAACCTTTGATATTTACTTTACAAAACTGTATCGATCTAAGCACAGAGCTCCAGATATTAGCTTATGAGCTTTTAAATGGAGCTCACAGTGTCAATTTAGCATATGTGGGTAGCTCTCGTGTTACATGACCTCAGCATGACCTGTGGAACACATGATGGCATTGGTAATGCATTAGTCTATATGCACACACACACACACATAAACACACCACACACACACATAGGACTAAGACTGTCAAGCCCCTGTGAACAGAAAAGCAGTGAATCTCTCCCACAAGCAGACTGGCTGGGGTTTGTCTCTGTTTTCCTGCTCGGTCTCAAATGGAGAGATGACCTCCCAACTGATTTGTCAGGTTTTTTCTGTCTTGTTTTTCACCCTCCACTGTAGACTGTCCTGAACAGCAAAAGAAAATCAAAATAAACTCATAGCAAGAAAATAATCTTTGGAGAGATAAGGAACGTGTGTTGCTGTGTTTGTGTGTTTGCAGGCAGGCCTGTGATGATTGTGGTGGAGTACGTGGAAAATGGATCGCTGGACTCATTTCTGAGGGTGAGTGTTGAAGTGATCAAAGGACTCAAGTATGGTTATGTCTGTTTCTGGCCTCAGGGGGTATTTTTGGCTGAAATAAACACATGACAAAATCACTGATATGAAAAGGAAAAAACATAAAACACAGCGATGCCTTTGCCTTGGCCTGTAGAAACAACAGTACCCATGTCATTGTTAGTCAGGTCATTATGAAGCCTTGGAGGCAGCCAGCCTAAACTCCATTTTGCTTAGCTACAGACCAAAGAGTTTAGAAAATTGTAAGAAAAACAAGAGCAAATTTACTGCAGCACATTGTCCTGCCATTAAACTGCCTGAATAATACTGAACTATTTTTTTCTCCTCTGAAAATAACTATATTTCACAATACATTCTGTTGCTACACAATACTGTTTTTGTCTGTGTTACTCTTTTGTCTTATTCATTTTCTCCATCTCCACCCTCTTTTTCTTTCTGATTGCCTGTGCTGTCTCCGGTTATTGCAATGGCTCTTTCTCTGTCAGTTCATTTTCCTGTGTATCCTCCTCTCCCTGTCAGCAACATGATGGTCACTTCACTGTCATCCAGTTGGTTGGCATGCTGCGTGGCATTGCCTTGGGGATGAAGTACCTGTCAGACATGGGCTACGTTCACAGAGATCTGGCAGCTCGAAACATCCTGGTCAACAGCAACCTGGTGTGTAAAGTGTCAGACTTTGGCCTGTCCCGAGTGCTGGAGGACGACCCGGAGGCTGCTTACACCACAACGGTACACCTGACATCCCATTTCTTAAAATTGTTAAATATTGAGATGTCACACTGTAGTGGAGGTGCACCAGAACCTTTCACACAGTGACATCTTTACCCAAGTCTCTGATCAAAACTCATCTGAAAACATTTTTCTTGGGAGGAATCAGAATTATAATCTAGGCTAATATGGCTATATCCACTGAAAATCATTGTTGAGTTTTAGTTTTACAAATATACAGACACACTACAGTGGCTCACTATTGCCTCTTGAGGCACACAGTGGTATTACATGATGGGACCAGCCAGGGACAGCTGATTACCATCAGTAGATAGCTCTGCACAACTCACAGTTCTTAGACATCTTAGACAAAACTGTTATTTCTTCACATTCTGATGATAATTTTAGTTAATTTCTGAAAGTTTCAAACTAAAATACTTACATACAGCACCTTTAAATGTGCCGATAAAATCATCTCGCTTACGTACCGCTCAGACTGTAGTATCCAGACTGTCCAGCTGGTTCTGTGTGTCTAGAATGAAATGCTATTGATCAGTGGGAAAACCTGTACGTACATGTTATTTACATCTTTCTAAAGCTTTATATGTTTCACCATTATTCTATAAAACCACAGCAGCAATATCAAGATACATGTTTTTCCTAGTTTAGTCACATTTGCTGCCAGGTGACTGACCTCTCCTGGTCTGTTCCTGCGTTTGAGAGAGAACTTCATTGGAAGTAAAGGTGGAAGTCTCAAACTATGAAAGGCACAGGAGTCATAGCACAAACCCAGCAAACACCTCAGTTTGCAGAGCTGTGCTGGAGGTTTACAAGACATTCCTTACCAGCTGCTCTGTAGCTGAGACTCTCTGTTTCACAGAATGATTTAAAGAAGTAATATCTTTCCACTGAAGGACAAACATCAAAGATTGCATGTATGGAGTGATGCTATATACTGCACTTAAGCGTGACACATCCGCAGAATGATACATCACTCTACTCCTTCTTCATTAGACTGATGAAATTTTGACTTTTCTGACTTCTCTCCTGAGGCCAGTGAAAGTGAAAGTTGCCTCACATAGCAAAAGTTCAACTTCAAAATGTTTTGTGCTGAAAGGACGCTGTCCTGTAAATCTGTCTGAGCCCACAGTGACCTCCATTTCCTGGTTTGTATTGAGGTTATTGTGCGAAGGAAATGCTGTGTTTACGGTTCCAGGTTTTACTTTCTGCTCCACACGAATGTGAATCCAGCATCCATGTGAAATCTACAGGGGGGGAAGTGAAAGGTGAGATGAGGTCAGGTCAGGTGAGGCAATAAACAGAAATGGTCCAGTTTAAGGATTTAGAAAAGGAGAGCGCTTGTGGCCACCGTATTTATGGAATATCAGAGGTGTTGTATGTTAAAAATGGTTCAGCATGCAATTGAGCACATTTTCATAGCAACTCTCTTCAGTCGCAGCTCTGCTGGAAAACAGTATTTGCACTGAGGCCACTGAGATGCTGCAATAATTTTTTTAATGAAGTATTGGATGCTGTACCAAATAAACCTTATTTTTGTATGTGTTGGAACAGGGTGGTAAGATCCCAATCCGATGGACAGCACCTGAGGCCATCTCATACCGGAAATTCTCCTCAGCCAGTGATGCGTGGAGTTACGGCATTGTCATGTGGGAAGTGATGTCATATGGGGAGCGGCCATATTGGGAGATGTCCAATCAGGATGTGAGTATTGTGGTCATCATGAGTAGTAGTCTAAAAAACATCATCATTGGCCTTCAAAATGTCCAGCTTGTATATTAGTACGTGTGTAATTGTACAGCGTAAACACAGAGAAATATGAAGACGTGACCTCAGTGTCTTCAATGGTTTAGTACACCAGGATCAATCATTTTCTACCAGTGCATCTTTTGAACGCACAGTGCCTCTGAGAGAAAGGAGGTTAGGAACGGAAATGCTGGTGAGATTCACCAAAAGGATGAAAAAGATGAGCAAGAGGGAACAGAAAACAGCTGTAAAGGTCAGAGGTTCAGAGGACTTCGGTCCAGTAGAGGGGGGGCTTAAAGATGTGGATTCAGTGTGCCTGAGAAACCCACTGATCCCTGGGCTGTGGTCAGGGATTGGAGGGACCACGGAGAAAGCAGATCCATCCCTCTCTCCGCTGAGTGTGAAAGCTCCACCGTAATCCCTTCAACCCCTTACACACAGACACATACACATCTATACACACACACACGTCCACTAAGGTCCCAGGGTTTGGGGGAGGATTTGGGAATTGCTTAGAAGTCCCTTCCAAGGCAAAAGGCCGGCCAAGCTGCAAAACCAGCCTTATACTTTCTCATCCTGGTCAGCCACTTACCACTGCTCCCTACAAAAATACAGGTGTCTACTCTCCCACAGAACCACAGGTATGATTGGAGATACTATATGGACTGGTTGTATACTGATACTGTATGACTGCATACTGTACATTTGGAAACCCATTGACAGTCCACACCAGGTTTGAGCACAAGTTGCAGATCAAGTTCACATTTATTTGTACTACACAGGATATCAAACATCAAAGGAGGAGGTTATGGTGAATAATAGAAGATTATAAAAAGCAGTAAATGTGATTATGCTTCCTGTTTAGATGTTTATTGTTCTGTTTTCTTCATCAGTTATTTCCCTGATTTATGGTGTGGATCAAGTGAATAATCATTCTCTTTGCTGCAGACAGAGCTAATATTAATGTGACTTAGATTTTAGAAATGTATAATTGTCATACCATGCTAGCAGCATTATTAGTAAGCAGGCTAACATGCTAAACTAAGAAGGTGAATATTAATAAGGTATGACATTATCTTTTCAATCAGATATATCAATTCTTATGTTAATTTAATTATTCCACAGCAGCCATCTTCCACATTTAGATATCACCCTTCATCACGTCCGACTGTTTCTCCAGGTGATTCTGTCCATTGAAGAGGGCTACCGGCTCCCTTTACCAATGGGCTGCCCCGTGGCCCTGCACCAACTGATGCTGCACTGCTGGCAGAAGGAGAGGAGTCGTCGGCCCAAATTCACAGATGTTGTTTCCTTCTTGGATAAACTGATCCGCAACCCCAGCAGCCTGCTGCCACTGGTAGAGGACAGTCAGAGGTAAAGCAGTGAGGATTTCATAGTATCCCTTAATGCATTAAACTGTAAATGTGCTGTAGGCTGATTTGAGTAGAAGTGACATGGGACCACATTTGTCAAGCATCTGTGGGAGTACTTTTACCTCAGAACAGAACTTGAGAGTTAGTAGAGTTACAATAAACACTGAGTTATAACAGGACATCTCTTCAAAAACCAGTCGTAGATAGGATGACTTTTCTTAATTAAGAAACTGCTTTCACTCCTACACCTAACAGTAACACTGTTAGTGTCACTCTGAGAACTTTGGGCCAGTTATACCAGTTTTCCAACTCTTTAAAAAATAAAGACGGGATCTGACATTAGCTGGGGGGTTTTTTGTCATTTTTTGCATCAGTCTACCAGAGTCTTCGGGGGAGGAAATGGACTACCCAATGTTCATCTCCGTCGGTGACTGGCTGGACTCCATCAAGATGAGTCAGTACAAGAGCAATTTCATGGCTGCAGGCTACAACACATTGGATTCTGTGGCCGGGATGAGTATTGAGTGAGTAGAGCAGCCTAAACATAACTATTATTAAATGTCAGGAAACCATATAGGAGCTGTCTTTGTAGCGGCAGTGTTGATTTAAAAGGGGATTTAAGATAAGATAAGATAATCCTTTATTAGTCCCACAATGGGGAAATTTACAAAAACTTAATAGTACACAAGAGCTGCCACAACAGGCTGCGACTCGTGCAGCGCCATCTTTAAAGGGGTGCTCCGCTGATCTTTTTTATAGAGTTTGCACTGTTCAGACTGTGGATGTCTTCTGTGACTCTGGAGATCTTTCAAGAGTCTGAGAAAATTACCCTGACCATGTCATGATGATGCAATCAGTTTCACTGAGTTTGTATCAGTTTCAGTCCAGCAACAACCAATCAAAAAAGGAGAACCAAATCCAAACTGATGAAGAGATAATTACCTTATCAATACGTAAAATACAAATTGTCCATTAGATGGACAATGCAGAATAAGCAATTGTAAAAAATAAATAAATAAATTGTTTCAGATGTTATAGAGTTTGTGCCCTTTTTTGATTGGTTGATACAGCTGGGGTTGTAATATAAAGATGTTCTATTTCACATTATTAGTAAATTATCAAAATGTTGTGGCTCAAATAAATTCAGTGTACACATGTCTCACAATGATATAAAAAAATTGCTAGAAAAGTGCTAGAAATGGAAGATAATTTTGTTTATCCTCACTTAGCTCTTGTGTTACTGAGGATAAAGAATCAGGGTCAAAGAGTATTTGAAGTGTGTAGTAGCCTGCATGGCTCAGAACGTCTCCATCCAAGTCCTCACAAGTATAGTTAAAGTGTTGCGTGTGCGTGTGTCTGCGCATTGCGTTGTGTTTCCCCTTGATCTAGAGATGTGAGGCGTATTGGCGTGGGGCTGATCGGCCACCAGAGACGGATCACCAGCAGCTTACAGACCCTTCGCCTTCAGCTACTGCACGAACAGGAGAAGGGTTTCCATGTTTGAGGACACCCATCAACGCAACCTGGGATTGACAGATAGATGGACCAGACAGAAGTTAAGTCTAGACCATAGGACAGACAGTCTACAACCTGTGCCTGAGTCTTACCCCTCATACAGGAAGTCATTGGACAGACTACCACAGCAGACTACCCCGTGGTCTCCCTCACACCCAGTAGTATCAGACTTTTTTCTACTATACACCCCATAACCCACTATACCTGGTTATGTCAGACTATTGCAGCCTGATAGACTTTACAGACTGGCCCAGGCCCTCACTTAGGGGAATGTAATGCCTTGTTGCAGCAGCAGTACTTTGTGTGTGGAGCAACAATATCTAGAGATGTAGATTTGCAAACATAATTTACTGAATCTTTTGACTCTTTTATCGTTTGTTCTTTTCTCGCTCCGAGTTATGTGCTCATGTAGCTGCTATCAGGTGTGCAATCAAAATGTTTTGTCTTTTGAAAAAAATATCCTCAGTATTTTTTCTGTTTATTTTGGAGTTTAATAATCTATCTTGAAGGTATTATTTGCATTGCTTTAGTTTACCCTCTCTCCAGAGAATCTTGTACGCTAATACTTGAAGAAAGAAGCAAGAAGCAAGTTATGGCGATTTCTTGAATGTTTAAAAGTGTATAGACAATTAATCGATAATTATTATCATAACCTAATATCTATTTATGTGCAGTCCTGTATGTGAAAGCCCTAGTAAATCTGGATTTTATTTAAAATGTTTTATTTATTTAAGATTTTTATCCAACTCAGCAATACAGTATTATGCAGTCACCTCAGTATCTCAGAGAGAGATGACAAATTGTGCAATGAGAGAACTCTTGTTGACATAAACATGAGGCTCACACGACACCATCCACCTGTTTTTTATTGTCACATGCTAAGCTTGCAGAACTGGATCGGTTGCCTTCAGATGAATAACCATACAAGTCTATTCTGACAGTTTTTAGCGGCCAGTGAACTCACAATTGTGTGATCAGCCTGATTTTTTTGGGATTGAGAATGTTATACATTGCCTGAAAGTACACAATCTCCACTGTCTTAACATATGAATGTTCACAGATCTTAGTTACTGTATAGATAGGAGGCGTTTGAAATTGTCTGGAAACTTAACATGGACTTCTGTGTTTTTTCAGAATTTGCTGAAATCCTTTCATACACATCTGTTGTTTCTTTTTGCCTAGAGAACACCAATACAGGTAGTGTTTTGCACTTCTGGGACGAAGTAAATCTAAGATGTCAGAGCAGCATGATCCATCTCAGGTGTGAAGCTACCAGATGGATCTCAGAGAGTACAAATTCTACTCTAGTCTGTGCTTACATTGTGGTCATATAAAAGTTGTGGCTTTTGTGGCAATTTGGCAAGTCAGTGTACATAAGTGTAGTCTTAAGTGAAAACAGTTGGGTCTGCAGTAGATGATGTCATGTATTCAGATGTTTGCCATTGAAATTGTTTCTTTTTTCATTCTCTAAGTCAGTCGTGATAGGAAGTTATGTAGAATATGTAACTGGTTAGCTGAGTCGGAAGCAGGAGAAGTTGCTAGCTGATGGAAACAGGTGAGAGAAGACAGCGTTCTTAGTTTTGTGTGGTCAGGACAGAGTTGTCAGGCAGAGATTAAATAACTTTGAGGAAGGAAGAGAGGGAATGAGCATTAACAGCAGCATCCTAACTCATCATATGTCATTCTGACATCAACAGTGACAAACACACACTACACACACACACTGACACACACACACTGAATGCCTTACAGTCTGTTAACCATGCAAGACAGAAACACTTAAGAGTAGTTCATAAGTTTCATTGCAGTCACAGGACCTAGCCATTAGTTTGAGTTGTATTCCATATTCTAGAGGACAGCCGCCCCTCTACAGCTGTGGTTTTTAATACAAACTGGGGCACAATGATAATGTAAAAGGCAAACTGGATCAAGAGATCTGTGCCTTTCAGTCACAGCACAATTATGCATCCAGGCCTTCAGGATTAGGAAAGGTGCACGCACACATATTTGCACACACACGTTCACAGTCACCACCCCTCTACAGAATATGGAGAATATCAGATGCTGTTTGTTTAGCATGTTCTACTGCTGAGCAATGTTAGAACGTTCTTTTGTACAAAGTACAAGTATACTTATAATTCTTGTATTTTATTTTTCTATGATTTCCAAAGAGATGTTGTAGATCTTGCACACTGTAAGAAGCGAATATTTATTTGCAAATAAAGATGAACAGTTCTGGTGGTTGACTGCTCATTTCATTTTGTTTTGTTACCACTTTGTCACTGGATCAGAGTGTTCCCTCGTAGACAGAGTCAATGCTGCAACCAGGGCCCTATCTCTCCTCACCTCACTGAGGACTGAAACATTAGCAGTGGAAGTCCACTCAATAGACATGCCTTTATTTGAGAGGCTAGCCCATGCTGGTTATAACTTACATAAAATTGTACATGTAAACAATAACCAAAAGATGGAGCTGTTGGTCCATCTCCAGAGCTGCCATGTGAATCCCTAGTCATTATGCAAATTTAACCTTAGATACACAATTCAAAGAAAACCCAAACATATGGTGAAAACACATATTTTCCATTTTATTTCACCTTCCAGGGCTTATAATGTGTTGGTATATGAGTTTAATGTGACCTCTTTCTTATTTTGCCATGACATTTATATGTGTATTTGTGCATATTATTTCTTATTTGTTGAAGATTTACTGTAATACTCTGTAACAGATGGATTGAATTAGATGGTGAAACACAGACTGACATAACAGACTGAGGCAATTATTTTGGAAGCAGAGGATGCTGGAGTTGCTGCTACTGCTGCTGCTGTTGTTGCTGCGTATCCATGTGTCTTCAAGGGGCCCATTGTAATAGCGGGGCCCCCTCCAGAGAGGTAAGATGCTCTGGAGCAATAAATCAAATGCATCAGGGTGGGGGGCCTGGGAAGCTCCACACTCCATGATCAGGTCACCGGGTGGTTCACAAAGCTTAATCTGCCCTAATAGGATTACCTGTCACAAGCTGGGATGCCCAGGCGGCATCTCAGCTCATGACAGTGTTCTCGGCAAGTGGGAACACACTATGTTTTATCATCAGTGTTTGCTTTCATGAGCTTTTGCAGATCTAGTACATTTAATTACCAGTAATCAGACCATCTATGGGGTGATGTGTTAGAAATTTGAATGGTGTAGAGGCAATCGAGTGTAATGGGGCTGCTGGATAAACTGTCGGGCTGGCTCGGCCTGAGGAAGAAAGAGGTCAACGTCTTGTGTTTGGGACTTGACAACAGTGGCAAAACCACCATCATCAACCAACTGAAACCAGCTAATGTAAGTACACGACACTGGGCTTCACTGTGAGTGCTATTTTAATGTCTTGTTAAAAAGGGTATGTATTCCTGTGATGTCGATCCATAGGTTTGTAATACACATACATCTTTTCTAACACCTTGATAATTTGGGATAAATACTGTGAGAAGGCCCGTCAAAATCTCCTTTACTTCACTGCAATCATTCACTGGTTGCTTGTTTTCAGCACTCGAATCATTTAGGCCCATTGTCAGAAGAGTGGAAACATGCTAGTCAGGTAAAGCCCATATTATACTTCCTTATATTATCTCCTTGTTGACATACTTTTGCCATTACTTGTCTGTTTTTGTGTGTTTGTGTTTGTGTTTGTGTATGTGTATGTGTATGTGTATGTGCGTGGGTGCATGCAGATGCAGGCACAAGAAATAGTCCCAACAATTGGCTTCAACATTGAAAAGTTCAAGAGTTCAAGGTAGAATTCTATAGACATTTATAATGTATTTTACAGAAATGAAAGTAAAAATGATACTGCAGCAGGAAGCATCATTCTGACCTGATCTCTCTCTCTCTCCCTCTGTATTCAGCCTGTCATTCACAGTGTTTGATATGTCTGGGCAGAGCAGATATAGAAACCTATGGGAGCATTACTATAAGTATGAAACACATACTGTGCCTGTCACTCATCAAGTATTAAAACATATTAGTGTGACTGTGTGTCAATTATAATGTCTGCTCTTGTCCTCCTCAGAGAAAGCCATGCCATCATATTTGTCATTGACAGCAGTGACAAACTGAGAATGGTTGTTGCCAAAGAGGAGCTCGACACTCTTCTCAACCACGAAGGTACAAAATATCTGGATTCTGTCTCACTCATTTTTGAAAAGACACATTGTGGATACAGTTTCCTGTCTATGCAGCCTGACACGTTTACAATATCTGCATGATACAGTAAAAAATGTATAGTTGACTGCAGGATGCTCTGAAACGTAAATAACATGAATTAGATTTACTGGTATTTATGGAGCCCACCTGGGGTCACCTGAGGAAATAAAAAAGACCCATGTGTCTCTCTCTCTCTCAGCTGACCCCAATTGGTATTAGCTGTATCCCATTGTCTAATTCCAGAGTGTTCAACTATCATGGAGGGCTTAAAGTTTGTATCTGTCTTAAAACCCCATCTTTGAATAAACTCTACTAACAAACAATATTGAAATATTCTTATCTTGCTGTTGTCTGATAACTCACTGGTCTACATATCTGTCTTATTATTCAGACATCCGCAGCAAAAAGATACCAGTATTGTTCTTTGCTAACAAGATGGATCTGCGGGATGCCATGTCCTCTGTCAAAGTCACACAGATGTTGTGTTTGGAGAACATCAAAGACAAACCCTGGCACATCTGGTAACATGTCTCTCAAATTTCTCCATACAGGCTGCACATTGTCAGAAGTTCCAGTATTTAATTCACTTTACAGTACTCATGCAGTCCTACAGGTCCTGCTGTGCCATTCATGTGGCCATATTATTGTAAAATATTCCCCCTGATTAAGTGTTTCTAAGCAAAGGAACAGGAAGTCCATAACCTCCAGAAGCATTGTTCAGTAGTGCTGCAGGAGTCATTTAAGTGCTAAACAGCTACTGAAGGAAGTGGATTAAACTGACTGAACTCAGCCAACTCTTGTCACTTCCCCAACCACAACAATTTGTGCTTCCATATTTACAACTTAAAGTCTTAAACAAAGACAATAAAGTAACCAGGTTTGTTTATTCTCCTGTTACTTCCTGGATCTGTATCCAAAGTCTGTCCTTTTCCATGGCCCATAGGTTAAAAATTAGTAGGAGGCACAGCAACGTGCAGTTATTGAAAAGCCTGGCTCTTTTATATACATGTGTTTTCCACCCTGTTTACTCATTAGACAGATGGAAGGCAGATGGATTAAGAGCTAGACTGCTTTAAACATCCAGCACCCAAGAAAAGTCATGAGAAAGTGAGCATGTGCCACAAGGAGATTAACTCCTCAACATCTTATTTTTTTCAGCGCCAGCAATGCTATCGAGGGAGAGGGCCTCCAGGAGGGGTTGGACTGGCTACAAGGTAATCTGTCTCCTAAGTACATGAGTGAATTTCAGTATCATTGTTCAAATGTTGTTTGCATCCAGTCTACTGCCCTTATTAAGACGTGTTTTTCTCTTCTTTTTTCACCATACTCACAGAACAAATTGCACAGTAAGTATTATCATGTGAAGTGATTGTGGTCCATCTCTCCGGATGGATTAAACCTGTATCCAAACACTTCACCAGTCATGTACGGAGAGAGCACAAACAAGGTATTTTCTGTTTTTTTTTCCTCCTGCCAGATCATATCAAAACAATGAACACATGAATGACTGAAATGCTTGGGATCATGAACGCACAGCAGATGTGGTAAACTGGATCTCCTTCACCCCTTGGAGTATTCATCTCAAATTGATGTTGTAGGCCTTTAAACTTCAACGTCAAATACCCTAGTACTTCCTGCTATTAATGTGACACCATGTTTCTTTAACAAAAAAAAAAAGAAAGAAAGAAATATGCTAGTAGTATAATTTGTATATGACTACTCTGTAAAGTAGTGCTTAGATGTGAATGCAGTCAGAAAATATTCTTAATACTACTTCTGTACACAATAATATTTAAACATTTTTAATAAAACAGTATATTTTATATTTCATAACACATGCTTTCTTAATTTATTCAACTTATTATTATTGTATCACAACTATTTTTACACACAGAGGTTCGATGTGAATTCATAAATAGTGTCAAATAAATATTGTTACTGTTAATGCATAAATATTAAATACTGCTTATAAAAACAATTACATCCAAGATGTTTCAAGAAGAACAAGTTTTTAAAACTTTGAGTGAAATATAACATTTGTATAAATAACCATGCTGTTTGGTCAAAGTAATTAAACATGCCTATTTTCAGCCAGCAAATGCAATGTTGTTTAAAGCATTGAGTGAACTGTCAACCAGATTCAAAGTCAAAGCTACCATGACACCTCTTCCCATGTTGAAATCTTGTTGTAAAGGTCTTAAGTTACTTCCCTTCATCATTGGTGTTTGTTTCCTCCCCAACTGTTCCCCCTCTCCTCCTCACCCTGTCACTTTGATCTGCATCATTCCTATTTCAGGGACATGTGGAGTAATTTAGTGTGGAAGCGAGCACTGGAGTCCAGGAGGATACTCAGGGTCCGGAAAGTCTCCCTGTCTTCAAGTTGGTTCACTGGAACACAATTTAATGACATTATTGACTTTTTATATAGATTTTAATATGTACCAGAGATACCTCTCCAGGACTTTAGAAACTACTGTGTTAAAAAGAAATCTGGGAAGGGAATATCACTCTGTGGCTGAACTGTTCACAGTTCATAGACACTTGCAACCCATTGCTCATTGTTCAGCTGTAAAAAGTCACTAGCCAAAAGGTTTGGGAACCAGTGGTCTAGAGAATACAAATTCATGTATACATGTTCAGTATGTGGGTAGTGGCAGGAATTCCAATCTTCACACTACAACTACAAACAATTCTCCCAATCTTCTGTCACTCACTCTGAGACAAAAACCTGCTCCAAATTGCTCCATGGCAAAGCTTAAAACAGGTTGATTTTTGTCATTTATCAACATTAGTATTGAGTTAAACAGTGTACTTAATGGGGCTCTCACTTGTGTGACTGGCCATTAGCATGTGCAAAAATGAAAGGATGCATGCAATCAGAGGCAAATGAAGGTTTGCTCTAGGTGACAAGACTGAGACAAAAACACATCCACTTGAGCTGAAAATGTTTTCAATAAAATAAAAAAAAGGATTTCCCAGTACACACCATCTGAGGTGTCACACACATACAAACACAGCCACCCATCAACACACAAACTTTCAAAACAAACTGCTACACACTGCAGGCAAAGTTTTCTCTGCTACAACTCAACCAGGCTTACACATACCCAGAATACAACTGAATATTTTCTCTCTACAATATATACAGCATGTGTATTGTATCCATACAGTAAATAATATATTCATTTACAAATGTACATCACACCATCTGTAAATCTCATTCAGTCAACCACTATTCATATTGTTTTATGTTAACCATTAAGATCATATTATGACTGAAATATCAAAATATTGTGGTATTATACTGAAGAACCTGTGCTCCCACAGGTTCATGTTCTCTATCTCAGTTTGTCTAAGATGTATTTTGGGTATTGGGACAAGACTTAAGAACTTAATGGAGTAACATTCAGACTCAATGCAAAAAACTGCTGCAACTTACTTGCTACAGAAAACTCAAAGATCTCCTTGGTGATTTCTGAGAATATGTTCTCCAGCTGTTGGATGAAGCAGAACCTTTCAGGACCTGTGCTGAAGACCTTGTAGACCCTGCTGCACTAACTTCACCACCCAGCTCATGTGATAGCCATCCTTCTCACACACCTGTGGGTGAAGCCATACAAATCAGAAAACTGAATAAATGTTTTCAAAGCTTTAGTTAATAAAACATCTTTAAGTAATAAAATTGACAATTAGAAGTTAATAATTATTTGAAATTTTTTCACCGTGCTTAACTGATATAGCTTTTTCTGACTGCAAGACAAAATGAACAAGACTGTTGGTCAAGAAACTTCAGTCAAAATCAGGGAAATAAAGCAAAGCTGTTATAAAATTAGATTGTAGTCTCTTGAATTAAAACTGTTATGGCGCCCCCATGAGAAGATAACAAAAGAACTAATGAAACTCAGAACCATGGCCAGCACAAGTGGCTCTTAAAGCCCACACATGGCAGTTTGGTCAATATAGACTGATAAAAATTAGGTATACTGAGTCTGTTGTAATGAAAGGGAGATCTGTATAACCTATGTCCCTTTCTCCCTCTCTCCCTAGTGCATGTTGGGCCCGTCTCACCCCTGAGCCTGTACAGAAATGAGCTGGCGTGAGATAGCAGGGATAGCAATGAGTTATTATTCATTTCATATTCTGTCTCAAGTTAATCTTGGATGCTCACCTACCCTGAATCTGTGTTTCATCTAATATTAATCTGTTATACAATTATTATGCAGCCTGACCACACCACAGCTAATCACAAAAAAGAACTGATTCAATATCTGATTTTAAATTTAACACCAATAATGGTCCAATATACCTCACTAATCTCACTGAGACTCTGCAGCTGATGATGAAATAACTAGTACTCTCACCAGTATGATGTAGACGATAAGTCTGGAGATCTCCAGGTGTCGTCCATTCAGGGCCTTGTTGGCTAGAACAGTGAAGCAGAGGTTGCGGCCGCACAGCACCAAGAGACGAGCCACATTCTCCACATGCCATGGATGGGGAATGACTGGACATGGTGAAAAAGACAACCAAATATAGTTGTGATACAATAATTGCATAGTTTTTGTATTATTAGTTTTTATATTATTATAATGGCATTAGCTGATTGGCGAAATAATAACACTTGAGAACCACTAAACTATGATACCAATGAGCTCCTCCAGGATTGCCAGCACGGAGCCTGTGGTCCAGCCTTTGACTTCTAGTTTACCGAAAAGCCGGAGGATGGCCCTGGCCAGGTCCCACAGAGCACTGTGAGGCAGCCCCCTCTCCACCAGGTCCTGCCAACCAAGAGTGCCTGAGTGTAGAGAGAAATTCATTCATTGATGTGACACTTTTAAGGCAATCTCAGAATATAATCTATTTGTATGCTTTCATTCTAACTGTGTGTGGTTGCTCAAAACTTTACAAAGAACATTCTAATCAAATTTCAACATATTTGAACATAAATTATCAACCACAGCCAAAATGGTAGCAGTCTTTTTTTTTTTTTGCTGATGTCAAATCTGGTGCAGAGAGCAATTTATTTCAGGGTGAAACTCATGACAAAACTCTAATTAATTGAATTACAAATGTCAAATACAGTCTAATCATGTTCTCAGGGTTTAAGTATAACAAGTTAAGAAATGGTGTTCTCAGCAAAACAAAAATCAGTTCAATAAATATGTTATCATAAAGTCATAAACAAAAATCCCACACTCTGATTTATTTTAAAATGGTATGTGTAAGAGTTATCTTACCGTCAGGCTGCAGAGGTCCATAGAGGATGAACAGTAAGTGTGCTTGGCTGACTATGGGCCAAGGTTTCAGGAGCTGAATTAGCCAGAACTGACACTGTGGCTGCTTTGGCCATGGGTCCAACAGAACCTGACGGCAGAAACGGCGGATCTGCAGCTCCTGGTGCCATCTAACCCCTGACAGCAGCCATACAGACAATTAACATGTTTTTTTATATCATGCCTCTTGAGACTTTCAAAAGGCTAAACAGTAAAAGGCCTGACTAGTCTGTCAATTCACTTTACCCCTCTGCTCTACTCTTAGCTCTCTCTCTTCTCTGTTATGATTTTATAACCACTAAACTTTAAACTAACTCAGATAATCATGTGCATCTCTACCTCCATTGCCCGCCTCCATTGGATCTGAGCTACAGAGAATGAAATGAATGATCTACAAATATTATACTGGACATAGTGGGTTAAATGGAAAGGATGATGTTCTCCATGATGGATTGTTTTCCATTCCAGACACTGCAAACACACACCTGGCTTTGTAGTGGTAACTGCCTCAATTTTTTGCAGCAGGTTTGTGAGTTCACACAAGAAGTTGAACCCTCTGTGGCATTCCAGCTCACCCCACCCTGCCATTAGTGTCTGTGAATAAACATAACATCACTGAATACTTTTATTTCATAACTTCATTTCTCTGCTAAAATGTTTTTCCAGTTCTGGGTAGGGACACAAAGGCAAGACAAAGAGTCATAGTGAGCATAATAAATTCAGTGTTTCAACCTGGAGTTGCTTCTTTAAGGTTTTATAGGTAATGACTTATTATAACGGTGTGATCTAGAGTGTGTGTGGTGTTATGCAGGCTATTTCATCTCTTCTGTGCCTGGTGATACACTTAAGCATGACACTTTATGGGGCTGTTAGCTGTATCTGATTTGCGATTTCCTTTAATTACATTCACAGATCAATTTATTTACTGAATTTCTAGTCTTTATACAAGTCTCTCACCTGGAGGAAGACACCATAGCTGGAAAAGCCAATGCAGTCTGCAGCTAAACACTGTTCCAACTTGAAGCAGGGAATCTGAAACAGATCAACAGGACAACTTTGTGAGATTGTGCCTGTTCAATCCAATCTGTTACCACTGATAAATATTGGGATGGAACAATATATTGTTTTGGCAACTATAACACAATGTTGGCTTTAATGTGATGTAAAAAGGCAAATTAGGACCATCATGATACTCTACATTAACTATTTCACTGCTTAGTAGACAATGGAATTTAGCTTTTTGTATATAATATTTGTGTGTATTTTCTCTGGTTTTTAAAGATGATGTGAAGTCACTGTCTTTCTGTCCAGCTAAAACAGTAGATAAGTGCTGCGTAATCTATCTGATGAAAATGCGTACCTTATTAAAATCATTGCCAAGTATATAGGAAAAATCTGAGATATTGCGATGTCATCCCAACTAAATATACAAAATTAACTTGCAATACACTGTCTGGCTCTGTTCCCCAATCCTATTAAAAGAAGAGACTAAAGCATCTAATATATCACAATATTCTGTTTTTGTTTGTTATCTCCCTCTCTTACCTGTGAAAACATGCCAGAGAAAAACTTGAGCCTTTCCTTTGTTGGTAGCAACAGGGTACATCTCTTGAACAGTAAACCTGAGACAGTGAAAACAAAAGCACATTACCAGACAAAAAAAATCAGTCATCTTCTGCTCTCTCTTAGCCTAATGGCATACCCCTAGTACTGTGTGGTGATCATACTATACAAGACATTCAGCAAAATATAAACTGTCACTTGCCCAGGTTTCTGTAGTGTTCAATTGTGGATCTCTGCTCAGGGCGGGTGGAGTGGTGAAAGCCTTGGATGATCATTTTATTCTTCCAGACCAGGGTGGAGATGTAGTCCACAACACATTTAGTGATTTCTTTGGACACCATGCTAAACACACTGATCTCTGGCACTGACAAACACAAACGTTTTCTATCACAAAACACTGCATTTGCCTTAATGAACCTATTACAGTGCAATGTTGAAATCAAAATTTCCATTTAGTTCATATATGTTCATATGTTAAAAGGCCAACCAGTTACACTTACCGGACAGGTTATCCAGGATCATGCCAAACACTTCTGGCGGGAGCCCGTGAAAGAAGCTGGTGCTGGTGATACACTGGCTTCGGGTCATGATGGTTCTGGTTGGACGAGGAGTCCTCTTGTATGGCTGGGACTTGTGAGCCAGTGTAGACTTCCCAACATTTCTGGAGGCCTTCCTCACCATTACCGTCACCACTGTGTTAACTGCACTGAAAAAGATAACGCAAATTTAACCTGGAGGTAAAATAAACGTTGAAGCTAACTTAGCTAAAACTCAGACAGCTTCACTCCCTGGTATCGAATTAATTATGCTAATGCTAGCCAAAAGCTAACCTAGCTAGCGTTAGTTACACTGAACCTCTGACAAACTCTTCCTGGGTAAGTTGCAACTCTATAAACGTCTCCATTTATGTTGTCACCGACAAAAACACATAATTAAAATGAATAAATAAACGTATCTTACCAATATTAATATCTTATTGGCAGGTAATATCAGCAATAAAGGTCAGGTCAGTTGTGCGTTAGCTTGTCTTGCCTTTGGTCTTTGATGACAACGTCACAATGGCGCGAAATAAAAACTACTTTGCAGACAATAAAGTAAACGCGAGTCTCCAAATGAAGAA
Organism: Lates calcarifer; assembly: GCF_001640805.2. Lineage (NCBI taxonomy): Eukaryota > Metazoa > Chordata > Actinopteri > Centropomidae > Lates > Lates calcarifer. The sequence continues at coordinate 12,767,657 of NC_066833.1, read as the reverse complement.
AACAAGTTTTCAGATAGTTTAAAGCGTATCCATAAAATGCATTATAACAAATAAGGCTAAGTATTTAAAATGTCACTCAAGTAACACTAAAAGCAGATATTATAGTTAGCCCTGTTAGCTGTGGCTACTTTCTGGTATTAGTGTATGATGTATTAATTTCTAATATGTAGTATAGGAGGTCAGTATTATATACAGTAATATTTAATGTGTAATTTCATGGGTGATAATGGTGAAAAAGTAGTATGCTAACCGTCAGACTTATATTTTTAAAAGTATTTTCCTCTGAAATTAGTCTTCTATAATATGCTGTATTATATAATGATAAATGTACATAAGTTACTAAGTGATATATTTGCATAATATCCCAGCTTTTTTCCTTTTTTTCTCTCACAGAACTCCCATCATCGCTCCACCCATCCAACTGAGGATGCCTGACCTTTCATCTGCCAGTCTGACCACAACACCTGTGTATGTGTGCATGGCCTGTAAGGTATGCTAGTTTGTACCATATCTTGAAAGTGTTGGGTGTACAAGTGTACATATTGTTATAAAGGTGTGTGAAGTGCAGAAAAAGATTGCAGCTTTTCAGACCTCAGATCACATAAAAAGACTTTAAAATAGGAAGGCCTGCACTACACTGTTGACATGGTTGTGTTACTCTCCAGCAGTGTGTGCAACAAACCAGTTATGCTCAGCTGCTAATCACAGGATTACTCTGCTTAACTAAGACTATTAAGTGTTCCACATTCAAATGGCGTCTCCCACAGGCAGACCTTGGAGAGGATCATCCCCTCGCTATAGGGCTCTTACAGAGAGCTGAATACTACATGAGGGACCCAGGGGAAGGGCCAGGAAAATGCTCTTGTATACCAATAGGATGTCATGGTGGGTTGGGGCACAGAGGAAGAGGGAGAGAAGAACTGCTAAGCAAGACGATGGACTTAGAAGATGAACCCAGGATAAAACAACAGTTCTGAATGACCTCACCTGGCTTGCCATAGTAGTATGTACCATATTACCACAGTAAGTACAGTTGGCTGTCCGCTTGGCAGTGTTTGCTCTACGCAGTATTGCTTTTACTATTTAAATGTCTGCTGATTGTAATTAAATGCAAATTAAATGTAAATGATTTTCTATAAGTTAACATAAGTTGATGGGCAGATTTATGTAATTATCTTTTTATTAATTATTTTCTGTTTTTATTTCATTATATATTATCCACAGATCTGGAGATGCAGAGAGCTGATTTACTGAGGCTAAAACAGCACAACCAGTGAGGACAATATCTCCTCTGTCTGTCTCTGCTCTGCCTCCCATAGTTGACATCCACCCTGTTTATCTGTCCAAAGCAACAAGCCAGCAGCAGGACTGCCTCTCATGTCATCTCTGACATGATGCTCCTGACTCTGACAGGGATAATGCTGATGATGATATCTGGCCAGTCACATATTTGACAGTGCTGCAGCACAAACACATTTTACTTGTCTGTTAAAGCAGAAGCAGAGACAGAGGGAATTGTTTAGTGTGGAATCACTGCCAGTGACCCTGTTTATCTGGAACTTCTCCAGATTCGTCTCTGCACCTCAGGACAAGCATGCCGCCTGGACACCTGCTGGTTGTTCTGTAGTCCTCTTGTAACCTTGTTGGTGAGTATTCAAATGTGGAGAATTTTTACAAAGTTTTAAAATTGTGAAAGGGCCACATGCAGTATTTCATAGTGTAGAAATTTCAGTTGCCATTTCCTAAAAATTAGGTGGTTTGCATGTTATCAGAGACTAAACTGGTTTAATTTGGGGACAGACAAAAGTGAAACAAAATGCTTGTCACAGCTTTGCTTTTGTTTGTATTGCTTACTTGTTACGCCTTTGGTGTAGTCAATCATTAAGTAAGCACAATGAAGCTTGTATCTCTGATATTAAAGAGGCCCCAACAGCGCCAGGTCTAACACTGAACAATAATCAGGCTTTATAAACAGCCTCTGTTCTCTGAGGAAGTCAAAACAATGGGTCTGTATAAGCACAGTTTGTTTTCTCTGGTTTGAAATTTAATCTGTTTCATTCTTGTGGGCACAGCAAGTAGTTGTGAATTTAAGGAGTATTATTTATCCATTTATTTAACACTGTGTATTTTTCAGAGACGTGGGTTGTCTTCTCACCAGGAGAACATTTTGTTCAAAACATTGAGAAGGAACAAACGTAAATGTTTAACTTCCCATGGGTTTCACATTTTCTTACTGTGAAGGAGGAGGTTTTTACTTGTGGCCCAGAGCAAGGGAGGACAGCTGTGGTATTTTTACCATGACGTGTAAAACTGAGTGCAGATGATCTCAGGTCAGAGATTAAATAGGACATAATAGAATCTGGTCAAATATTTCAAACAGTCACTAGTATCCCATATTGCCACAGCTGCGGCCCAGCTCTGTGATCAAGCCATTCAGTCCCTCCCTCTCAAATACCCTGCAGAGCTGTGAAAAATTTCAAAGTTAGTGGTTTATAACAGTACTCACAGCTTGGGCGGCTTCTGTAAATGTTTAATTTCCTCTCTCACTCTCTCCTTTCCTGAGGGGTGGCGGAGAGCTTAACAAATAGACTGCTGTGGTTTGCCCTCCAGAGGAGAACGTTGAACAGGTGAAGCTGAACACTGCTCTCATTAGTTACAGATGCAGTCACCTGCCACTCACCAGAGACTGATGCTAGAATACTGAAAGTTTCCACAGCTATTTCTGCCCGCACTCCAGAGACACTTGAGGAACAGCTCAGACTCTGTGACTGGATGTTAGCTCAGTGGAATTTACTTTACTGCTGGGGACCATGCACATAAGAGGAGGAATCCAGATACATCTTCAGCCTGGGGGACTGTAGTTTTGTTCCAAAAGTGCTTCTTTTTCATATGGTGACTTGTTACATATATTTAAAGTAGTTTCTGTGTAGTCAGTGTATATTTATGAGCCTGATCAGTGACAAATACACTTTTAAGATATCCAAATGCTATTAATTGTCTTCTAGTGTGTGTACATGCTCATCAACTGTGACTGTGACTGTAACTTTGTTCTTTGCAGTTTGCACATCTGTCCGAGTGAACCAATCATGGCAAGCATGGCGGTCCAGCTCCTTGGCTTCTTCTTAGGGCTGTTGGGGTTTGCGGGAACTGTAGTTGCAACCCTGCTCCCCCATTGGCGCAGCACAGCCTATACAGGCTCTAACATCATCACAGCCACTGCCTACATGAAAGGCCTGTGGATGGAGTGTGTATGGCACAGCACGGGCATTTACCAGTGCGAGATGTATAGATCTCTACTGGCGCTGCCACGTGACCTGCAGGTACTACAAATACACCATTTAGTGACTGAATTTACACAAAGCATCTTAAAGTATTGCATGTAACTTACTGTATGTTCCTTTAAAAAAAGCTGAGGTGACAAAAATAAATTGCCAGCTACATGTATTTTTATTATCAATTAATCATTTCAGCCATTTGTCAAAGATGCCAAACATTCTCTGGTGTGAACCTGTCAAATGTGATGATTTAATGCTGTTCTCTGTTCCATATCATTGTAAACAATTTTAAGCAAACTTTTACAAAACCCCAGTAACACAAATCCAAATAATCATGATTGGGTTCTGGAAGGAGTTGTTTTTGGCAGCAGGGTTCGTCCCACCATTAAAAATGCTCGTCTATTCTCTTCCACATTAGGCAGCCAGGGCGCTCATGGTGCTCTCCTGCATCACCTCAATCCTGGCATCTCTGGTGTCTGTGATGGGGATGAAGTGTACCCGCTTTGCCCGTGGCTCGTTGATCAAGTCTCCGTTGGCGATGAGCGGGGGGATTTGTTTTCTGTGCGCGGGCCTACTCTGCCTGGTCACCGTGTCCTGGACCACCAACGATGTCATAATGGATTTCTACGACCCCTTCCTTCCCAGTGGGTTAAAATATGAGATCGGCCTGTCCGTGTACCTTGGTTACGCCTCGGCCTGCCTCAGTCTGAGCGGAGGACTGGTGCTGTGCTGGAGCAGCAGAGGTGACAGGTCACGGAGTCCCCCCCATATGCAGAGACATCAACCATCGTCACCTCCCCCTGCCTTCAACCACATATACCCCCCTGCTCCACTCTACAAGCCCCCTGAGGCCCTGAAGGACAATCATGCTCCCTCACTTTGCTCCCTTTCCAGCAGTGGCTACAGGCTCAATAACTACGTCTAAAACTGGGGAAGATACTAACATACACAACTGTGAGGCCACAAGGTCCGTACACAAATGAAAAAGAAAATGCATGGATCAAAACAGTCAAGTGAACGCTTCTCCAACTTATTTTTAATATCTTCACAAATTTTTGCCTCCTCCATATCCATAAAATAACATAGAGAAGGGAAAAGGAATGACTGTTTCCTCATATTCCCATATTTGACCAAATATCAGTTGCCACATTTGAAAGGATATCACAACCTGACAAACTTACAGGCTTTCCTCAAACTTCAGTTTGACCAGATCTGCAAAACTGGGAACGGTGTGTATAAGAGAACTGAGAGCTAAGACCTGTTGGCTTGCTGCTAGGTACCCAAAGGACCAGGAGGTGGCAACATTTTCCTGCAAATAGTCCCAAAAGAGAGAACATAAATCAGTTTCCACATTCTAACTCTTGACACTCGTGTTAATGGATAGCCAGTTCCTCTGTGACTTCCTTACTGAAGCCTACTTTTTTGTTTAGATTAACTCCTTGTGAAAGACAGTACTTCCATACTTTTAAAATAAGCACATTGTATTTAATGTCTGGATTAATTGTCTTTAAATAATTCCTACAAAATTATACAATTCATGTAAGTTTCTAATAAAGTTAAACATACATGAATAAAAATATTTCCTTAGTACTCAAAGATAGTTTTTTATTAGTCGTTTTCACAGCAGACATTTTTACATGTCAGTGTAGCAGCACAGCTGTAACTAATAACATCAGTTGATGGCCATTAACAGTATTAGTTCCACCTGTTCTTTTCTTGCTATGACAAGTAAAAATATGGAAAGAGGCCTTCTGTGGATTCGAGAGGTTGAGGTGACCTAAGTGCTACTTTTTGAGCTAAAATGCATCAGTGACTGACATTAACTGACTGTGAGAGGTTTAACACTCAGGAAAGCATGCAGCAGTGAGGTTCAGGTCAGTTTAAATCTTAACTGTTAAATTTATAATATGTTGCACAGTATTTCTTGTGTCTGATACACTTGCTGTTATCTCTTACACAGACTTGAGTAAAGCTTGAAAAGGCCACTAGATGGCGACAAAGTCTTTTGAGAAGGTGGCCTCTAGTTAAAACTGTCTTGTATTCGGTTAGACTACATCATTTGCAAGAAATAGTACAGGCTACCTATTGATTGATATTTAGCACTCTAAAGGATAGCTGTAACACCCAGTCTAAGTCTAACTATATATGTGAAATGATGCTCAATACGGAGTAATCTGTGACTCCTCTGAGGCTCTCCAGGCTGTCTGCCTTTAACTACCTGTAACACTGTGGATGCGATTCTGTGGCTTATTTATCAGAAAACCCTCCAATTAGAAGCTGCCCTCAGTCTGGCAGCCTGCCAGCCACACAGACACTAAATTAGAGGATGTGTCACACTTTAAGCAAGTCACTTTTCTTACTTCCTGCAGTTAGACTAGTCCACATCTTCGTTTACATCAAGGAGCTAGATGGCTGTATATTGCTGGTAAAGAACTTTAGTTTGGAGTTCAGGAAAGGGAAATGCTTCTTATAAGATTTCCTATGGGAACTATTCAATGTTACCTGTGTAAAGCTGTTTTAAAAACTGAGTAAAATGTAATTACATTTTAAAATAAGACAGAAACGGCAACATGCCAAGGCAAATGACACATTTTATTTGGGCCACAAAGTAGGTTTTCCATTGAGTCGAACCACTGATTCACTTATTATAGCCTGCATGTTGGAAGTTTGCGTAAAACTGTGTGGTGAAGTGAATTTTCTAAATCAGAAAGAATGTTTCTGTTCATTTTCACATTTCAGCACCATGGACAGCGGGCTGGGTGCTTCAGGGAAACCTCCTCCTTAATTCAGTATTAAAAGGAGCACATATAATAGGATAGTAGATGATGTAGCTGTGGGGATTGTAAATCGTTTTCACTTGTGTTTTGAGGGCAGGTTGTGAGAAGTAACATCCTTAACGATATAAATATACATATATATACACATATACGTAGCGTCTAAAGAAAATGTCCAAATATTACCTCTACAAAAAATAACCAAACAATATCCCGTGAGTCAACACCGCTCCTTCCTTGTGACTTACGTCTGTTTATAGAAGTAGATTCTGCAGTTTTGATGTATAAATGCTAAAACTTGTGAGTAGGGCAATATTCTTAGACGCAAAAAGCGTCAGAGTTGCATGCGTGAGGAGGGTCATAAAGTGAAAAAGAGTGATCCTGCGCAGGCCTTACACCCTCGCCATTACTACCATGCAGCCAGCGTTTGCAGAATAAACGCGATGCTTTAATCGTGGCGCAAACGGGGACCTGCGCAGGATCGTAAATCAGGCCTGAGATGTAACCTGGCAAAGTAAAGGTTCCATCCATTGCCAATATGATATTATGATATTGGAAAGCTTTCCCGGAGACGTTGTGCGTCATGCCACTCTCTATTAGGTGCTATTTTCGTCCTGCCCTGGAAGACATTCATCCACCCTCTACCCACCCTGACAGCACCCAATAAGCCCATCACTCCCATTCATCTCCACCCCTCCACCCACTCTCCCCCCTCCTTCGCTCCCTTCCCTCTCCCCTCCTCTCTCTCTCTCTCTCTCTCTCTCTCTCTCTCTCTCTCTCTCTCTCTCTCTCTCTCTCTCTGACGAGCATTGGTGACTTAAAAAACAACATAGGAGAATTGTGTTTGCCCGTCCAAGAGGATTACTTTCTGGTACATGAACATTTTACCAACAAAAATCGTCTTTTGACACTTTAAAAAAATCTTCTTGTGGAGGCCCTGCTCCTGTAATCTGTTTACACCTGTTTCTACAAAGTAAAGGTAAGATCATGTCAGTTTTTGAGATTACCTTTAACTAATACGTGTTGGTTGAATGTAACTGCATTTGACCATAGTGACAGGTGTTGATTTAAAGAGAGATCAATAATGCAACACTGGCCTTTTGGAACCATGGTGTCAGCGCAGCGGAAGAGCTGAAAACATCAGCTCTGGTTGTAGTGATGCAGAAAACCCTGATCCATCTGATTTAGGTCTCACGCTTGTTTGTTTGTTTGTTTTGTTTTGTTTTGTTTTGACGGTGCGACACCTTTGGGGAGCATTAATGGACTTTTACGCACGGCAGCACTGTAAAAACAAAGGCGTGTCTGTTCGGATTTTTTACATCATATTAGGCTACACTGTAGCCTCTACACTTTTTTTTGAATAAAGTTAAAATTATCTGAGATTTTGTGCGTAAACTGACATAATAACTGGAGTAAGCGTGTGTATAATTAAAGAGAGAGAGCAAAGCGTGCGTTAAACGTGTTCTACTGTCTTTAAACGTTGACACCAGAGGTATCACTCATCATTTGTGAACTCCTCTGGTCAATACTAGGTATACTTTTGTATTTTTCTGGTTCGTATCTTTTGATCTAACACACGGTGGAGCACCGGTTGTCCCTCTTCCTCAGCTATGTGCGTCTGTTGGACACGGTAAGGTATAGCCACTCTTCATGTAAGTCTTTTATTGTTGTGGTACTGAGCGAATATCAAGGAGAGACTGACACCAAAAATATTTTTGAATTTTATAAACCAAAGAGGAGGCCAGTACTCTGCGAGCTGGCCGTCTGATTATTGCGTTGAATAAAATATATGGTCGGCTTTTTGGCACCTTTCCTTCTTTTATTCACATTATTTTAGATGCTGGGACTTCATCACACTTAAATTTGTTAATTTGACATAACTGAATGCAGGAATAGCGGCAAATATTGTTTTTCAGCCTGTAATGAAATGCTACTGTGGTTGTTTTCTTAAACTGTAATTCGCAAGAAAATTGAAACCGACCGTTTATTACATCTTCTCCTATAGTAACTCCACTTACGAGGTTTGAATGAAGTCTTTGGGTTTACGCGTCTTAATATAACTTTGGTAAACGTGGAATCTTAAAATTGTCACTGCTGGACATTTTAAATGAGCGCGAGGCGGGTCTGTGTGTGGACATATGAAATATAAACCTTAATTGCTTTGAATTCTATAAATGAAAGCCACTGGGCGTCAGTTGCTTATGTGCAAAATAACTCAGCACACCTTAAACTGAGCGCAAAGTAAATTCCTTTAGCTTTTAGGAATTTGGTAGTGTCAAATAAAATGTTTGGATTCGCAGTATTTTAAAGTTGATCGTTGGGTTATGAGTTCCTTTTCACGTAGGTTCAGTCATGATCTATGTAATACGCACGAAAGCGTCCGTCTGCGTGTCTGTTAATATGATAAATGTACTTTTTAATTTCACAAGAGACTAAAACAGTCAACAGAAATTTGTTTTCCTCCGTTTTTTCTTCTAAGCTCTCTCCATGAGATTCCAGTCCTCCGCGCGCAATAGTACTTGATCTCGGCGGGAGGAAGCAGGGACGCAGGAAAGATGACCATCCACGCCGAGGGTCTCGTGGCTATCGTGATTTTCTACGTCCTGATCCTGTTCGTGGGGATCTGGGCCGCGTGGAAGAATAAGAACTCTGGAGTTGGCGAAGGCGGAGACCGGAGCGAGAGCATCATGGTCGGGGGAAGGGACATCGGATTGTTCGTTGGTGGATTCACGATGACCGGTGAGTTGGTTAGTGCGGAGAGTGGTCTTTGGATTTTTATTTGTTTGTAGCTGCTCACAGACACCTGTGTGCGCATTCTGTCACATTTGGGTGTTAAACGAGGTCAGAAAAAGTCAATTAATGTAATCAACTTCCAACTTTTACGCACGGGCAAGTGGACACAAATATAATTTACTGATTCGATATTACATTCATAGCATTCCACTTAAGCAATGTGACACGAACCAAACTACTCTTTCATAAAAGCCTGTCTTTCTCACAAACTTAATCTCTTGTCTCTTGGTTTCAGCCACTTGGGTGGGTGGGGGCTACATCAATGGGACAGCAGAATATGTCTACCTGCCAGACTATGGCCTGGCTTGGGCACAAGCACCATTTGGTTACGCTCTCAGCCTGGTAGTAGGTGAGAAGCCATTTCTTTTATTATACCTTACAGATCATGAGTGTATAAGTTGCTGCAAATTAGAAGCACTTTGGTTCTTCTTAAGGAACCATACCAGTAATTTTGCATGTTTAAGGCAATTTACCACTAATCGCCATTGGATGAGTGTGCTTTTCCTACTATCAAGACAGACACTGACTCCCATCCATTTTACATATTATGGCAGGTAGGAAGAGGCCATCATGTCTGCTTTGATTTTTGTAGTGTAGTAAAAACATGGTATGGTCCTTTAAGAATTCCACCAGGAATTTTCTAGCGCTTCAATTAGAGAAAGGTCTCTACAAGACCACAGTCAGTAAGCACCAGATATGTACTTTGTGTCAAGTTAATAATATTATACAATTTTACTGATTTTGATTTTGTAAAACATACCTTCTACAATCATTTATTATGCAATTTTTCTACCTTACCTTCATGTCTGACATCACTCAGGTGGCCTTTTCTTCGCCAAACCCATGCGATCCCGTGGATATGTCACCATGTTGGATCCCTTCCAGCAGCTTTATGGACAAAGGATGGGAGGCCTGCTCTTCATCCCTGCACTCATGGGAGAAATATTCTGGTCTGCAGCCATTTTATCCGCCCTCGGTAAGTTGATCTTTGCATGGGATCTCTTGAGCGTCATCACATCCATGATTACACTATGCTTTAAATGTCCTATATGTCTAAAGTCATTATTTGCTCTGTTAATCCAAGTGTATGTATGTATGTTTTGCCCTGCAGGTGCAACTCTGAGTGTGATCGTGGACATAAATATCAATATGTCTGTGGTGATCTCAGCTATGATAGCTATCTTCTACACACTTGTTGGAGGACTCTACTCTGTCGCATACACAGATGTGGTCCAACTTTTCTGTATCTTTCTGGGCTTGGTGAGTTTCAGTGTGAAATAAATATCCACCCAGCCAGGGCCAGAAAATATCCTGTGCTGCATTTTTCAAAAAATGAAGCTGTCATTAACCATCTATCTATACATGTGAAATCAGATCAAATGTGTTATAAATGTATTGAATGTGCAAAAATCGATCACATTATTTCTCCCAGAAATGGGTCACATTGGCAGGAACATTCTGATTTATATCTATTAGACTATAGTCTAATATACAACTTTTTGGAACAGTCTGTAGACTTTGATCAGATCCCATGTCAGAGCAGAGAACTTTGATTGTGGAAACATATTAAAACATTTGTTGAAACCCTAATGACACATTTATACCCTCCTCTCCATCAGTGGATCAGCGTGCCTTTCGCCCTGTCCAATCCTGCCGTGTCAGACATCAGTGTTACAGCCAAGAAGAAAATCTACCAGTCACCCTGGCTGGGAAAGATTGATCCCGAGGACAAATGGCTCTGGGCGGACAACTTCTGTTTGCTGGTAAGACATAACTTCAGTCAGAAGATTAATCAAGAGGCAGTATTTTACTGTAAAGTAAATTGTATACACATTTGGATTCCACTTGAACTGTCAAGTGTTGCAAACAGGGGGTTTGAATGAAGTGCTGCAATGAAGGTGCAGTTTTTGTTAGTTTAGATACAGGCTTCTTCAAAAGGTGAACAACAAGTTATCTTGAGAATGATTTAGAAAGCATAAAGTAGTTCATAGTCTCAGAGGTGATTAGTCACATTTGCTGTATAGCACTAAGATAAAGTGGTGGTAGTCTAGCTGACTGTTGTGCCTTGGTTTGGTGTCTGTATTTACTATGGTGTTTCTGTTTCTAGATGTTGGGGGGGATTCCCTGGCAGGTCTATTTTCAACGGGTTCTTTCTGCCTCTTCAGCTACCTACGCCCAGGTCCTTTCCTTCCTCGCCGCCTTTGGCTGCTTGGTCATGGCTGTGCCCTCGGTCCTCATAGGAGCTATAGGGGCCTCCACAGGTAAATACACACACTCACATGCAAATGCACTGATTTGAAGCCCACAAAGATACAAAAACAAACAAACTGAAATATTACCCAATATATATTGCTATAAACTTGACACATACCTACACTGTTACGTCGGAGTTGCAGCTGTTAAATCAGATCACTCAGAGGAACACAAACATATCAGACACTGATCCGTGAATTACGTGTAGACACACAGACTAACTAAGCAGTTAATGAAACATCACAAGACAATCGAAGCATCCAGGAATCTGATCCTTTATTCAAATAGGAAAGTGTGATCAAAGGGAGCGTGATGCCTTCCTGGGTTGTTTACACCCTGGCAGCTTTTTTTTCAGATGTGTAAATGCAGATGCATACAGTGTCTAGAGGGTAAACAACAGCAGACGGATCCTGTCACGACGGGCAGAGGAGAGAGCCATTAGACCATGCTGATTTAGTGAATATTACATCTGAAGAGGAGCTAATTAATCTGGTCCGTCTGAGGCTTTTTCATGTATAACTGGCACTAATCAACCTCTGCTTGTGAATATCCAGGGGAAGGAGCGAAAGACACAGATTGAGATTGTGTTCCTCTGGAGGATGAAGAGAAGGATGAAAAAAAGGGGGCAGAGAGATAGAGAGATTTCAGAGGATTTAAAGGCAAAAGTCACTGGAAAAAGAGTTTGGTGAATGAGAGCAATGTCTTTGCAAGTAAATGTTCTTACACCTTTGGGTTTTGCACTAGTTAAAATAAAGTCAGACAAAATCTGTGATGCATCATGGTTTATTGAATGCTGGTTTGATGAAGCAGTGGCCATTGATGAGAATTTCATGTCACTGTTTTACACAAATTTTTCAGTGTTTCCCCCAGAAAAATGATACAGCTACAGTACATCTATGCCTACTCCTGTATTTAATCATCCACCAGAATGGCTCACTAGAATTAATGGCTTGCTGCAGAAATGAATTATTATTAATGAATGATTATTAATCAGATCAATTAAAATGCAATTAAATTTCATCATGTATTCTTCAGAGTTGATACATATGTTGTGCTTTGAAGTTGCTTGATGGACCATTGACAAACTACTGTATTAACCAGTTAATATCACATGGATGTCATATTTTCAATGATTGTCCATTATTTCTGGCTCTCCTCGTATTATCATGGCTTCTTTTTTCTGTATTTTCACAAACAACCAGCATTACATTTATAATCTCTGCTGTACTTTAGCACATAGACATGTGGAGCGCTTTTATTTTTCAGCTACTGAAAAAGGTGTATCCACAGGGAGCATTATAATAAGGTCTCGAAATCTGACCTTTTGTCTGAAAGGCTAAGGGATTAGAAAAACATTGTAATATAATAATCAATATGCTTAAAATTCCACAGGTTGGCCAGGAAATAAATGTCTTAAGTCTCAGTTATGGGACCACCAAATACAGCATGTTCGGCTTTAATTATGTTGTGGTATTGTCTCACGCAAGTCGCTGTGTTGTTCCAATACTGGTACTTTTATTTGGTACATGGATATTCCTGATACTTGGATGCAGACAACAGCATTGATCACAATAATAAGAAATGTTAAAGTAATCTTTGACAATTCCATTTCCGCTTTCAGACTGGAACCAAACTACTTATGGGTCCCTCCCTCCAAAGGATAAGGAGGAATCAGACATGATCCTTCCCATAGTGCTTCAGCACCTCTGCCCACCCTACATCTCCTTCTTTGGTCTGGGGGCAGTGTCAGCTGCGGTCATGTCATCAGCAGACTCGTCTATCCTCTCAGCCAGCTCTATGTTTGCTAGGAACATCTATCAGCTCGCCTTTCGACAGTCGGTAAGAGCACCAACAAAAATACCAACATGATGCACAGTTTGAGCATTGGTCAGCTAATCGATAAATCAGTATCAGCTTTTTAAATGTGTTTGAGATATTTAAAAAAAAAAACAACAACACAAATTGAATCTACATTCTCCGTACTTACTGAACATACAAAACCACTTTCAATCATTCAATATTAAACCTGCTAAACATCAGCAGGTTAACATTTTCACTGTGAGAATGTTAGCATGCTGATGGTAGCATTTAGCTCAAAGCAATACTGTACCTAAGAACGGTCTCACAGAGCTGTTAGCTTAGCTGTAAACTCCACCTCTTGTTTAAATTTGATCTCTCATCATACCTCCCAGTTCTCAACCTTGTCTTCTTGACGTTCTTCCATCCTCTCTCTGTTTTCCCTTTCCTCTCTCCTCCAGGCCTCAGATCGTGAGATTGTTTGGGTGATGCGCCTCACCATCTTTGTATTCGGCGCTCTCGCCACTGCTATGGCATTGTTAACAGGATCAGTATATGGCTTGTGGTACCTGAGCTCTGACTTGGTCTATGTCATCATCTTTCCCCAACTTCTCAGTGTGTTATTCGTCAAGGGCACCAATACCTATGGCTCTGTGGCTGGCTATATCTTTGGTCTTTTGCTGCGCATTGGTGGAGGGGAGCCCTACCTCAAACTCCCCCCCTTCATCTACTACCCTGGCTGGGTGACCCAGGAGAGGGTCCACCACCTCACTGGTGATGTAGAGTACTTTGTCCAGCAAAGGTTCCCATTCAAGTCTGTGTCCATGGTGGCATCCTTCTTGGCAAATGTGGCCTTCTCTTACCTGACAAAGTACCTATTTGAAAGTGGTATGCTTTCACACAAGTACGACTTCCTGGATGCTGTGGTGTCCAAACATAGCAAAGAGATCATGGACAAGGCTACGCTGGTGAGCAACCACGATAATATCATTCTTTCAGAAATGGCGCCCGTTAGGCAGGCCCTGGGCACATCACTGGCTGGAACCTTCCTCAACACTGAGGTCCTCAGTGATGATGGGGCATCCAGTCCTGAGGCTTTTCACAATGAAAACTAGACAACAAAGGCACAAAGGAAACTAGAACCAAGGAATTTGAAGAAGAAGGAATAGTCAAAGAGGTATCAACATTCTTCAGGAAACTTGCTACTGCCGCACTGGAAGCTAAATCAACAAAAATCTGCTGTGGCTTCCAAGTGACTCTACAAGTTTGTTTTATGCTGATGACATGGTGCCTCCTTCTTTTTTGAGATTCCTTGCCTAGGAAACAGGAAGCTGACTGTCAGTCAGCTGTGTTAAGCATACCATACTCATTCTTGTGTTTTTATCATGACAGTGAATCCAAAACCACTACAACCATTTTAATTTAAGTGCTGCTACAGTGATCGGAGGAACTTTTGATGGACACACAGTAAGCCTATATGATGAATTCTACAAGGGTTTGCAGTGAGTCATGAAAATAGTGCAATATCTAACCAACGAATTGTGTCTATGTCCACATAGCAGTGTGTATGTGTGTTGATGTACATGTGTGTACATATGTATACACCTGCTGAGAAAGCAGCATCAAGTGAATGCTCCAGAAACTTTTTTCAGACTGAGTTTTAATTTTGCATAGAGTAAAGTTATTAATAGAGCAATAATATTTTTAGGATCTGTGTTGTACAGATAGATACATTACCTTGAATTTGCAGGTTACAGTCATTGTTTTTAACTTGAAGACCAGTAGATTATTTTTTTTTTGTGCAGATTTTACGTTGTGTGCTCACCTTGCTCTTAATCCTCCTGTCATACCTGCTAATTCCAGACACAGTAAGTGTCAAATTAAGAATTTCATACCACCATAATATTCCCAAATCCCAGATTTACCAAGCAGAAGGTTGATATAGGATGATTCTGCAAAATCCCAGATTACATCCAGTTGCAACATTTTTAAACGTTCACTGCCAACATTTTTCAAAAATTCATTATTCCTACCCTAGCCACATGTTGCACCTACAATATGGTTGAAGTATAATCAAGATTAAAGCTACTAGAATTAATTCTTAGGCCACGCAGGGGCATCGCAACAAGCTGTAAACACAGCAGTGACCTGATCATGTTAGCAAAAGGTAGCTAATATACACACATACACATGTGTCCATCTGAAGAATGTCAAATATTCACACTGTTTTGTTCTCCACCAACTCCTGAGGTACATTTCTGACCCTTTAGCTGCTAAATGTTCCACTATGTTCACCAGCTAGCTGCTTTGCAGGTAATGTACAGCAAGTTTATCGCAGCTTTTTGCTGAAAACAGCTGCATCCTCCAGGTGGAAATTAAGTTGATTTAAGCAGTGAGAATGAACCAAAACAGAAAATTGGTGGACTGGAAAACCGAAACATTTAGCTGAAAGACTATAAAAATGAGCTGACAATTGTCAATCATTTGATCCAGTCTTTTGACAAAAATATTGATTAGACCAGCTAAGGAAAAATAATGGTCATTAAAAAATAATTTACTGATGGTATAAGATGCCATACAACCAAGCTTTAAACATCCTCCACTACCTTGACCTCCACACTTTTGGCACTATTCATTTGCACTGAACATAAATGTTTTGCAGAATCATCATAGTGTGACTGTAATTTCACTGGAGCCTTGGCTTTTATTACACACCGCCCTGATGAAGTCAGATTCATATTTCCAAAATAAGCCATGCCATAGTTTTATAGATTTTTGAATGTTTCTCCTGTGTACCTTCCAGGTAGCCATTGGCTTCCATTCATTTCCATGTGTTATCTTTTTTTGTCAAACTTATAACATATAAAAATAGCATTGAATAAAAGCACATATGGTGTTCATTTTGTATGTTCATTTTCATATATAAATGAATGGAACCAAATTGCTGCCTGGACAGAATGAAAATTCAGAAATCAAAAACACTACAGCAACTTTTAAAAAGGATTGCCATTAATGTACAGTATACATACGTGACATACATTGATATGAGTTTATTTTAGGACTGATATCCTTTGAAAATGTAAAGTCATCTCATGAAACCTATTTTGAAGTATATCTGTGTGCGTGTTCCCATGATAGTGTGTGCGCTCATCCTAAATCTGTATTGACTGGCCAGCCACAGCAGGTTAGCAGAGACAGGAAATGATTGTTCCTCCCAGGATGGTGTCAGTGGCACCGGTCATTATCGATCTAATCCCCAGTGAATTAGCCCTCAGGACATTTGATGAATGCTGTAAAAAGGTTCAAGACTATGGTTTACAGAGATTTGTTTTACAGTGTGTTATACACTGTGATTAAGGGTTGACATTTTGCTGATTAAAGCGCCATCAAATTCCCCAATATATGTCCTTATACTGTCAAAGGTCCTGCTATTTTTGACTACTGGACACTACTGTATAGGGAAAAGCAAGTAAAAGGAGTTGTCACTTTATACGTTGATTTTTGGCTTTGTTAAGTGTTACTGTTGTCCAGTTGACTTCTCTGTGTGTCTCTTCTCAGCACTGTTGTGGTTTGTTGGTGTCTTGTAGAAATCTTCACCTTAAGGTCAGCGGTGGAAAATGAGTCGATAAGGGGCACAGCTGCAAAAGTGACAACTTTATAACAACAAGATGAGGTTCATGATATACTGTATTTTATTTATTGTCGATAGTGATTACCAACTACGACCAAAACCAACAACATGTTAGTCTGTCTCTCAGTTGTCTCTGATTTCCCTACACCATCTGTGAACTCTGGGCCATGAGGCCATTCATTCCTGACAACTAAAATATTTTAGAATGGGTCACAAATATATTGTGTAATTTTTTCCAGAGGAGGAGCAAAGGCAGCGAGGCACTGAAGATTCCAGAAAATGTTACTCAAGTAAAAGTAAATGGTGTAATTGTTAGGGACTCTAGTGAGTATTTGTGGCAGAAGAATGGTGTGTGGGGGGTCAAATCAAGATAAACTACAGTGTCAGTGTTAATCTTAAAGAAGGAATATGTCATCCTGGGAAAAGGTGTAGGTCAGTGACATGTTTTCAGTAGTTTCTGGTCAACAGTGGAGTTCTCTGGCACAGAGGAATAAGATATATCATGCTTTGATTACAGAGACAATACTTGTTGGCAGGATTGTGTCATTGTTGATTTTGGTCTTTTCAAAGGATGTGGTGACAGTAATAAAAATCTTATAAAACATCAGCCTTATCTTTTAAGGTGGCAAGATGGCCTTGTAGTTAGTCTTTACCACAGCAAGGAAGTGAAGGGTATTTGATCCTCGTATGCATCCACACCTGCTGAGGTACAGTAAAACATATTGAACCCCAACCTGATCCTGTCCCCTCTCTAACTTATGGGATTGATGATTTGCCACCAAGGTGACGTCAACTTCAAACTGAACAGGTGACTGCTGGTCTGATGCTATGCAAAGTGTCAGGCAATCTCATTGAACTTAAATGTGAATGTAAACTTTCCTCCTCATCAGATAAGCCTCATAATGAGTGTGTCGTAGATTAGGTTCACCCACAAACCTGAACACACACTGAAAAGAATCAACATCAGCTGTTAGACTGACACATTTGTGGCTTTATGTCGTAAATTGCAATGATGCTGTATTTTTGTGTGATAAATGTATATACCAAAAAAAGCATAGGAACAAATTAGTCTAATTTTAAATGCAGCATTGAAACTGATGTTTGTTGACAGTGAAATTACAGCTATTTATTTATTCATGCAGTGTCTATAAGAGTATAGTTGTAAACATATGATCAGTTGAATAAATTATATTATTTAGCACAGAAACTATTTGGTTTTCTTTCTCCATATTATATAAATACCAGCATTCTAGTGTTTTAAATTTTACCGATTACATGTTTACATGTTTTGTATATGTGTGTTACTCATGTCAACTCACATTGTTTTATTCTCAGCTATTCAATATGGTCCAAAAAAGATACAGAGAGATGGTTCAGTGTGTGTGTGTGTGTGTGTGTGTGTGTGTGTGTGTGTGTGTGTGTGTGTGTGTGTGTGTGTGTGTGTGTGTGTGTGTGCAGGGTGTGTGCTGACTAGCAGAGGGTTTAATCTAGGGGTTGCCGCCTGCTTGGCCGCATCAATCAAAACGCCCACCTCAGAATCTTATAACTGCCAGAACTGTCAGGGCTGTCAATCTCTCTTTCACACTCACACTCATACACACACACACACGCACAAACATACACACACATTGATGAAAAAATACCTTAAAATTATGTTTCACTTCCTACCTCCAAAGTACAGTTAACAAAAGGTGTTTGCTTTGTGTGCAAGAAAAAAAATATTTTGCTGGAGTTCCTTTGTTTACTCTGCCTGAAACAAGCTGTGTGTTATAAGGTTCAAACCTGGAGCCAGATCAGTTTGGGACAGGGATTTCCAAAGCAGAGGAATTTTTTTTATGAAGCTACATACATACATAATCAAAACATATTTAAGAGTTAAAGCGAGATGTGAAATTCCATTGGCAACATCAAACATCGAGGAACCAAGATAAACAAGAATAAGTAATTGGGACCAGTAGAAGTTCAGAAGAAAAACTCAGTCCTGTTCATGTCATTATTGACCAAAGGGCCATATCTGTAGTTGCAGACAATTTAGACAAATTCATACAACAAGGACAAAAACCTACAAACTCTGACAGACAATAGCTAGAGGTGAGTAACTTTATTGTTTTTCAGGTATTCTCTGGTTATGACACTGAAGTGACAAGTCAAGTCTCTCCCTTTCTTCACTCACATTTCTCTCTCACACTCTGTCTGCCTTTTTAATGAGGAGCTTTATATCTTATGAAGCTCTAGGTGCTTCTATATACATGCCTTTTGTATCATAAAGAGTCATGAGTGTCTATGAAAAGCTCTTAATTCATAATTATTCATTGTTAGCTAAAGACATGGTTCACTGGGTCATTCTGTTTCCATTTATATCCACTTCTATAACGATCCCATGTGTGTATTCCAGTCTTGCTAAATTAAATTGAGACAGTCATGTTTCAATCTCCAGAACTCCTATGATGGGGTCTTAAGCAGAGCTGTACATGTATGTAGATGTTACACCTCTCACTGTCAGAGCTTCATCTTGAGGGAATCACATATGCACCCTCCACACCTCCACCTATAACAGAAAGTTATTACTCTGCCTGTCAAAATGGATAGAGGCGTGTGTGCAGGTATGATAGTTTTTAGTGATGATGAAACCTGCCACAGCGTTACATGATTCACCTGCAGGAGACAGGCATGAGACAGGGAGGGTGTTTACCATGTGAAATTTGTTCAAAAAATTGTAGGGATTTGAAAAAATTCTCACAAATATTATGGGTAGTGGTTGAATCTCAGTCACTGCTGCTCTTAAGCTTTGAAACAGATCGTCACAAATAATCAGGTTCAAATGAACAAATCTCAGACCCAGAGTCCAGGTCTTTTTAGTTTTGATGTATCACTGGCCCCTACATAATCCTTTGAAAAACACACAACCTCTGATGAGCTACGTACATCACGTGTTTATTGCCACAATCCTCTGATTGAACTCCCAGCTGGTAGAGTGAATGTTACATGTTTGAAATATGTCCTCTCTCTGTGCACCCGTATATGTGTTTCTCTCAACCCTACAGCCAAGCCGCAGGCTTCACAATTCAAACTTTGTCCTTGCTGACGCTTCCTGTGTTTAACACAACAGAGAATTCACTGAATGTCATCAGTAGTGTGTACTTCACGCTTGCACAAAGACACACATATACATAGATTCAGCCCCGCAGCTCAGCTCATGACTTATTCTCTCTAAAATGACAAAACGTCAGGAATGCAGTTAATGAAAACACATTGAATTATACTCTTGGACACTGCTTATATCTTTTATTTATTGATTACATTTTATCCTACGTTCTAATTGCTTTTAGCTTTTAATAACAGCTTTGATTAATGCCTAATAATAGCTATTTTTCAGTTCAAATAAATGGCTTCTTGGCTGTTCCTTTACACCCATGTATAAAAAACACTAACTGGTCTGAATTCGCAGAGAATGGTGCCCAACTTGAGCACTGACGCCCCTAAAGGCAGACTGAGGTAAATTTATTAGAGAGAGCAGGAAAAGAGAGACATTAAAACAGCAAAAAGGAAAAGAAGAATGAGCAAAGAAAATATACAGTAAGAATAAGACATTAATGAAAAGAAGAACAAAGACCAGCTAAAGAAGAGAGAGAGAGAGAGAGAGAGAGAGAGAGAGATGATGTAATCAATGGCAATAAATCTTGGCCCATTTACTGCTTTCTCAATAAGGACAGCGGATAAGGGCCAGTCTGGAAAACAGTCATTGTCATTATTCGCATTAGACTAAGTGCTCCACTTCTCAGGGTAGAGAAGGTAAAAAAAAAAAAAAGGAAGAGGGGGGAGAAAAGAATGGGAGGGCCAGACATTTACTGTGGCACCCTGAGCTCATATGAGAAATGGGCTGGACACAGAGTCTCCACCCATAAGCTATGTCCTTGCACCTGTCCTTTGCATTTAAGAGCTTATTTCATGAGAAACTTGAGTTTCCTGGCAATTTTGAATGAGTCTTTCATTATGTGTTGTTGCTGCTGTGTTGCTGACCCACACCTTTCGATATATTTTGTTGCAGATTACGTTTTCTTGAATTTGTCTGGTCTAACAAGGTGAGCAAGGTTGAGCTGAGAACATGAGTACATATGTGACTCCAGCACTATCATATTAACATGTTTCACTGTAAATGATGCTAATAATCTTCTTATTTTTAACAAGTTATATACCATGAGAGAGAGAGCAAAATCCAGAATGCATTAGTCCATCTCACTTTCATAACACCATCACACTTAACATCTTCACCATGTTACTTAATTAGTTTATCAGTGTTGGCCTTGTTGCTTGTATAACTGCTACACACACACACACACACACACACACACACACACAGCTTCCCAGTCCCCAGGGCACGTTTTATTAATGCTGGCAATACGGTAGACAGGAATATAAATTACTGGTAGAATTTAATTGCAGCTGGAGTTATGGCATGAATATTACAGCACAGTAGCAAACAGAGACTGAGGAAACAGACATGTATCACTTAATAAACACGTTCGCTGTTGTGTTAGTGTTCGCTTGATACCCTTCTTCATGCCATTTAAATAAATAATTTATCACTGAACCGTTCCTGCTTCATGTAAAAAGAAAAGGCAACAGACACAAGCTCTAAGAATGGAAGTAGTAAACACCTAAACAGCTATAAATAAGTAAAGTATTGTCACTCTCAGCTAGTAGTTACACTCTAAATGATGTGAACATGACAATAAGCCACATATCCCTGTTGGTGGATTTTGACAGAGGACACATTCCCCATTTCCAGTCTTTATGCTAAGCTAGACTAACCAGCTGCTGCCTGCAGCCTTAGGTTTACTGGGCAGATGTGTGAGTGGCATCTATGTTCTCATATAACTCTCAGCAAAAAGCAACAAGCATATTTGCCATTACATCAAACTATTAATTTAATGGACAAAATAAGTGATAATCAGATTTACTGATCTCTGCTCATGAGCTGTATTACCATCTGTATTTCTTTACATTTTACATCCCTGCATCTTTCACACAATGGGCAGCTTTTATTTTAATGATGCCCAGGCTGTGAGAGTCTACGCTGCAAACAGGCTTTGAATGAAGATAGTAATATTTTCCTGATTCACATTCTGCCATCATCGGTGATCACTGCTGTGCTAGGAAAGAAAAGTTTCAGTTTTTCTTAATTCCTCTTCTTTGCTTGACATTTCTTAACATTTTTTTGTGAAAGAACTGTATCTGAGTCAGTCATGCCAAAACATTTGTAAATACATTTATTATGTATCTTTATCATTGTAAATAGATAATATAAAGGAAGAGGGTTATAAGGTTTTCCTCTGAGAGTGTAATGAAATTATACCCGTGAGGCCTGGTCTGGATGTACTCTAGACAATACCTCTCGACAGGTACAGTATCAGGTTGGATAATAAGCCATGGAAAATATCACAAGACTACAAGTGAATTAACTCCATACAGTATCATTCATTATAGTCAGTATTAATGACTCTTCAGCCTTTGAGAGTTGGAGGGAGAAAAAAATATGTTCAGTTACAAACTGAAAGAGTTGCAACAAACAACAAATCAGTTGTCTGCTAGGCACAGGTTGTGGTTCTCTGGTTGTCTCTGGCTCTATACATAAAAACAGTAAATTCAGGAAACATTTAGAGACATTTATCACTTTATGTGCATGTGCTCGCCTGTTTAACATCTGTGTTTCATGCGTTAGATCATGTGAAAATGTAACTTTGCCAAATAGACGGGTTTATTACATTTCTCAAGGCCCATCACTAGTCAAATTTGACCAAATTTGCAAACATCACCATAATGCTGACTCATTTACTCATACGTTCAACCTCAACCTAACAAGTAATTACAAGTAAGAGCACATCTGTGCCTTAATGCTATAGAAAATAAGAGAATCTTTGTTTAATGCATTGAAATAGTAAAATATTAAATTAATAAACAGAAAATCACCATAACTGACATATTTTCAGGATTTATGTGCACAATCATACATGTGAACTGTGTAAGAGCTGTGTATGAACAAACCTATCTGGATGTGTGTTTCTGGTCTCATCTTGCTGTTGGCAAGAACCGTCACTGGAATAAGCACATTAGGCCATGTAGCATAAGGTTAAGTTGATAGAAATCCCCAATTTTATCAATTCCATTTTAATCAAAGTATTGGGGAGTATGTCTGCAAGGCTCATCTTAATTTTTACCTCAAATACCTCAATATTTTTCTTGTCATCTATTATAGCCTCCAGTAAAGCAATCAAGCAGGATTTTTGTTCATACAAACCACTGGTGTTTTCATTTGTGAAGCCAAATCAATTGTTCTCTCTAATCTGTTTGCAAATTGGACTTTTTCCTCCCTGTCTGCCACAAAAAAGGCTCTCATATTGCTTCTTTGTTTCAGGCAGCAGTGAGACTGCCGAGTTTTGGACTACAGCAGCATATTTCATGTTTTGCTGTGACTGACAATTTTGTCCAGTATTTTGACTGATACACTGCACTTATTGATTTCGTATCACTGTAACGCTGCAAGGAAAGACCATATCACACAACACGCCTCATGGGAGCCGTAGTTGATGTTGTGTGTTGTGTGTTTGTGTATGTTGCATGCTGTACATTTCACAAATGAAAAACTTAAGTTCAGACCTGCCTGCTTTACCATATATTCTCTGCTGTGATCTTTATTCCTCAGTTGTGCTGCCATTTTCATGGACCTGGACTCATCCTATTTCATCAAGGATTTTTGAGTGTCACAATGCACTTAAAGTAAAATGTCACTTTTACTTATTCAACCATTTTCTGTTCACGTATCGAAAATTACCATCATCTATTCACATTATAGAATATAATTCAGCTGCACTATATTGCCATTTTGTGGAAGTGCCTCTGTCTTCTGACAGACTCTGCAGCTGTTCTTATTACTGCTGCAGTGGCTGCCCATGTATTGAACTGCGGTAAGTAATGAAAATGGGTCCACTGTTGGTTCTCCCATTGATCCCATCAGTGTTAAGTAGCTTGGCTCCAATTAGACCTTAATAGGCCTGAGGGAGAGGAGAGGAAAGGAGAGGAGAGGAGATTGTGAAGGTATCAAACTGTGTGAAATCTTAAGCAAAGTGCTAACTGTGAAAAAGATCACCTGTCAAATTTTCCTTGAATAAAGCTCAACAAAAGGATTTTTTCTGCAACATTTTCCATATTGATGTTCCACAGTAAATCCATTTCAAGGACAAGGTGTTGTGGGATCGAAATAAACTGAGACGCTCTATTCTGACAGCAAATCATTAAGTCTTAAAGTCTAAAGTGAAAACAAATATCCCCCTGGGACATTATAGACTACTTATCTTAGTATATGTAAGTAATGTTAAGTAAAATGCAGAATTAGTGATAATCAAACCTTCTTCCCCCGTTTTTCTCACCAGTTTATACCTCTATCCCCAGCTGTCTCTAGCTCGTTTTTCCTCCTTGTTGAAGAGCTGACAGGTGCTGACTCTTGTCACAGCGATGCTAACATAATCAGCTGAACCTAAGCAACCTTTGGTGCACAAATTATATTACAGCACAGTTTGGAGGTGGGGAGTGATGGTGGTGGTGGTAGTGGTGGCGGTGGGGGGAGGGGGGGTGATTTAGTTAATGCCTGGACCCAGGATGAATGCTGAGTGGGGGAAGGAGCTGCAGCCTTGAAGCCACATTACAGACATACAGTAGAGTGATACAAACAAGGCTGCACATGAGTGTTTGTGTGTACTGTGTGTGTGTGGTGTGTGTGTGGTGTGTGTGTGGTGTGTGTGGTCTGTGAGAGAAAATGAGAGTCCACCTGGAAATCGGGTCCTCTTTCTGCTTCAGTGCTGCTTCACATCTGGCTTCCTCCAGCAGCAGGTACAGAACGAGTTGAGATGCCTGTTCTGTTTGGAACAAAGCAACTAAAAACATCCTCCACTGAGATAAAAAAGATGAAAGCTGGCAGCTGAATGATGTTCATACATTAATATGGAAGATATCAAAAACATTCTTTTTTACCTCAAACTGAAGTTGTCAATTTTCATTTAATAGCACATTCACTTGGCACAGAGGAAATTATTCTTTAGTCGAGCTCCACTCTGTTGGGACTGATGAATAGCCAAATAAATGATTTATCCCATTTGAAATTATAATTTGAGCCTGGTTGTGTTGTTTCAGAAAGGAAAGCAGGTTTCTCACTCTTCTCCACCCCTCCTCCACTGATTACTTTGTTTCTCCTGAGTTCAAAAAGACATTGTGAGCCCACTGGGAGTATAGATAAACCCTTACTGCAAAATAATCTGTCAGTTAAATTAATAATGTAATTAGTAAATTACATAAATGTATTATCATGTTTTTTACTTTATAAAGCCCATGAACTGGGCAATGGTCTTAAACTGGCTGTGGTCTATATATATATTTTTTATCAGTAATGGATCACATGTATGCAAGCTGTGACAGGGTATAATGTAATGCTCCCCACAGCCTTATTGAGTCTTTCAGCTCATTGTTTTGGTTTTCCAATCTCAACGTTACTGCTTTGATTCTCTCACCTCTCTCATAGTATTGTTTTCAACAAAAATAAAAAATGAAAACAATTATACACAACCTGACCAGAGACACAGCTCCAAATGAATGTTGCTCCACGCCAGTTTAATGTTTTAATAGGTAACTGTTTCCAAACATTTGCTTTGATATATTAGTCATATTAACTGATAACATGTTGTGTTTACAGCTTGTTTCTGGTGTCACCAAATGGCCAAGCACTATATATAGCTAGAGACAGCAGGCACTTAGCCTAGCGCAAAGATTTGAAGCAAGGGGGAAACAGCTAATCTGGCTCTTACCAGCGGTAACAGAATCTGTTTACCTGCATATTATATGTTGTAGGCTAGCTAGCTAACTAGCTTATATTTCCAAAATGTAAAATTATTCCTTTTGCAAGATGCTGGAGAATATTTTGTAATTTTAGGAATTTTTGAAGGCAAAAATAAAACATTTTGTTTGTATATCAGAATAGAATAGATTTTTTTAATATGTCTTCCCCCTGTTCCAGGGCACCTGTTGCAGCAGGCAGGATGTGTTCCTGATTAGAAGTGACACCAGCTGCTGGCTAACAGGCTAACAGGGCAAAAACATTTATCTGGCTAACAAAACCCTGGCAGGGCCCCTCTCCTCCACTCTGCTTTCCGTAATGCTTTACGACACTGTCATTTAAAAATGACATATGATAGGAGCAAGGTTTAGCTTGCCAATATCCCCCATCGTCTCACACACACACACACACACACACACAGCTGCTGAGGAGGCAACCCAAGGCAGACAGAGATGGATGAGCAGCTGCTCTGCTTGTGTGTTTGTGCGTGTGTGCATGTTTGTTGGCCAATGTAGTCTTGGTTATTTATTTGATTATTTTTCCAGTTTTACATCCCTCATGAATCAAGAGAAATGGTTGCGTGTGACTGTGGATATTGGCCATCCTCTCTGTTATGACCGTGTGTGTGTGTGTGTGTGTGTGTGTGTGTGTGTGTGTTGTACATGTGTGTGCGTCAAACCAGCAACAGGATAACTACAACTCAAGCACAACAGCATACATGTTGGGCCCGGGTGAGTCCCACAGTCCCATAAGTAATCACTAATTGAACAGACACATTACTTATTAACAAATCAATTAATAATTGATTGATTAACAAGAGAAAGTGAGTCCATTGGCACAACAAAACCTAATTATAATTGTGCACAGCAGAGGCAGAGCATTCTGTATCTATAGATAGATAGATAGATAGAGAGTGATCACAGGTACTTGGAAAGCTTCAACTTAAAAGCATATTTTGTGAGACAAAAATAGTCACTCTTTTTCTATTTTCCTTTTTCTGTTTTGAGTGTAGCTAGAGGCTGTAGAGATGTAGAGCACTAAGTACTGTGCTGTTTTTGTACTGCTACATTAATGTCATCTTATACTGTGACGCAGCCAAGGGGCAACACCTTCCTAAGAAGGTTGGAAGATTAAAGAAGTAATGTAATGTCACTTCTCTGAGTGAAGAGACAGTCACCTTACCCATTGTGAGTCAGTGTTTGCACATATTGGGTATGTAACTGAGTAGAGAGATTTGTTCAGTACAAAACAGAACTTTTGTTTCAATGCAGAGACTTAGAGCTTTAGATGTTTTTCCACCCTGATAAGATGAAATAAAAAATTTGAAACATTAAGCAAGCTATTCATCCGTTTACCATCCTGTGATCCAATAATTTTGTGGTAGAGCCTCACTCTCTCGTAAATGTTAGTTAGTTAGGTTAGTGCAATGCAATATACAGTACCAAACTGATGGAAAAATATGATTTATAAGAAACTAAGGTGAAACTGCTACAATTACTGGTGACAATTTCACCCAGGAGACTCTGCGTCTCTTTGCAACTGAATGTGCACATTGAATGATTCAGCAAGGCTTCCATTTTATTAAGGCATTTTTTCATTAGTTATAAGAGGCCTATTGATTTAATGCTGTCTCAGTCCAATCAACAGGGGAATATTTATGTGTTCTTTAAGTGATGTCTCCCATAATGTAATTGCTGCAAATATCTTCCCAGAACACGAGTTCCTTATTTTTATGGAGAGAAGAGTCAGCAGTGCAACCTCATCTGCACTAATTGTAGATTGTTGCCATAAAGAAAATAAATGAGCAGTAATAATGTAGAATATACTGTAGATGTTGAATGTGGGTTTATTCACTTCATATTGTTCTGTAGTTAGTGTAATTGAAAATTTAAAGTGAACTGTGCAAGATCAAGCTTGGACACTGTCATACGTTTCACAAACAGCTGTTTTGTACTTTGTGCTGCAGTTCCGATTCATGTCTCTCTCTACACTGCACAGGAAGAGGCAGAGGGTAATCAGATTACCTGCTCTGAATGGGGAAAGATAATTAAATCTAACATGCGCTAATCCGTTTACCAATTTATTGCCCCCATTACGGATTGGGACACCCTTTCCAAATGCACAGGAATGGCTCTTAAAATTTAAATTGCATTGTCAAAGATTTGTATTCTTTCTTTACTATAACAGTAGAGTTCCAATTATGCTTATGCTGATTTTTGCTGAGATTTCATGATCGGTAAACTCTCCATGAACGCAGTTTATCAGTTCTTCTGTTCAAGATGACTGGTTTTTAGCACAATTTAGACTGTTCTTTATACACTGTACATCATGACTGTAGAACAAGTCTGTGATTTCAGTGACAAACACTTCTCAGTCACAACTTATGTCTGTGTGTTCAGTTCCTTAAGTAAGTAAAGTGCATATTTGTGTCACTACACTAGACACTGGAGGTGGGTTTTCATTTGGGGCAGTGAGAGTGGAGAGCTAAATGGATAAAGCCCCGAAGACTGTGGTGATGCTAGAAAAACAATACACACACACACACACACACTGAATTTCAGAGTGACAGAAGCACAACAGACCAGTAATTTCAAAAGGACTGCCTGTTCTAGATAGGAAAGCTGACCCAGAATGAATGCTGATGCAGCAGCACACAATTTGCACCACGACAAACTGAGAAGGATACGTTTGCTCTGTATGTAATGGATAACAAATGTCTACACACTCTTTGAAATGTTCTAGCTTTTATGATTTTGAGAATTGAAATGTAAAAAAATTTAGTGCACATGGCGGTCTATTATAATTTAATGTATTTATGAAAAAGGTCAAAGTAGGAACAAAGCCAAAGCATTTTTGTAAATGTTCAAACCAGACTATAACGGCTCCTGGAGTTGCAATATTAAAACACAATACAAAAGTTTGGACGTAACAAACATTTTCAGTAAATTTTTGAGGCACACCTTAATAAAGACTGTCTTTAACATTTGATAATGTTTCCTCTTAAAAGCATCTTCTGTGTTTAACACATGTAGAAAAAGAAGAAGAACATTTAACTGCTAACACTGGCTTAGTTTAGCCCCTGTAACTAACATTATGTGGCAAGAAAACAAACAAGCCCTCAAATGTCAAAGTACTGAGTGTTAATGGAGCAATCTGGGGTTCAGTGTCTCTGTGGACACATTGACACACACCACTCTAACACCTGAGCTGCAGCTGGTGCCCTGACATCTCAGAGGAATATGGTGTATTTAGAGTTGACATTTCAGCCTGAGGTCCTTAAATATCTACAGGAAATTTGATCACAATCAATGGATTTTGTACATAAACATTCAGATAGTTATTTTAAAAAATGAAATATCTTGGATCTCGGATGGATTGTGATGACATTTTCTACTGACATTCACTGTCCCTGAAGGATGACGCCTACTGACTTTGATGACACCCTAGCTTTTCCTCTAGCACCACCATGAGCTTCACATTTGTGGTTTTGAGCAAAATCTCTCCACACTTATTCAATTAGCATGCAACTTGGTTTTGTAGTTGAGTTTTGTAGAATCTGGTTGATTTTGTTTATCATATTAGTGTAATGATTTGGCTTTCTTTGCAATGAGCATTACAGCCTCACACAGACGCACTATCATGGTTGTGGATTTGTCAGTCTGTAGACAAATAAATGTCTACAACCCAAAACAACTGCAGTATGAAAAAGTGTTGTTTGTGGACAAAAATTAAAATTGCTTGCTCGGAGAAAGACACCTGATGCACAGACAGCGTAGACAGTGTAATAAATGCCACAATTAGCATGCAACCTTGATCAAGCAGGGTGTGCAGGTTCTCCACCCTTTCAGACCATTAAAATGTTGCCCCTGTATTGATTCATTTGACAAAGAGCAAGTATAAAAGAAAACAACAGCAGAAAAGAGAAAGGCTATTGATTGACCAGTTCTTAAAATAGGAGGGAAGCCATCCTCTCCGATCTGGTGAAAGTGCTCTCCATCAATCTGATGGAAAATTCCAGTCGTGGCATTTTGACACCTATAAACAAGTCTGAATATTGAACACCTTCAATTCTTCACGTTGGCCTGTCAATTCAGTCCATGTGATTGAAATGATAATGAATAAATACAGCATAATGGCATGAATGGAGATAAAAGAAGAGTACCGTTTCCAGCCTTAATCAGTGTCACTTTTAAATACACCAGATGACATCAGCAGCTGAGATGCAGTAACAGTGGAGAGTAACTATTTCTGTAAAATTAGATGGGTTCCTCGAGAGACGCAGAGAGGCTATTTGTCTCTGAGGCCAAACAAGCTGAATCTAAGTAGGAGATCAATACTGATATCTTTAGGCTGCTAACTGCTCCACTAATATATTATTGATGTCTGGGTCTGGCTGGATTGAATTTGGGCTGCACACAGCAGTTCATCTTGATCAGCACGCACAGGGGAGATGCACCAACAAAAAAATACAAGAATTCCCCCGGAAAAGTGTGTCTGATGCTCATACAGCGCCAAAAAAACAGAAAGGCTAAAGGAACTTTCAGGATGAGTAATGAGGGAGGTTACAGAGGGTGATAGGAAAAGGCCATCACACCTTTCAGGTCCATTTGTCCAGTGTTTGGTTAGAGATATATGGCTGTGGAGTTCAACAAATGCTTCTACAAGGCCTTTGGATGAGCTGAGCTACTTATCACTTACCTGTCACTCCATCTTTGACCTCACTAACCTGGTAACTAAGCAGATACCCAGGGAATCTGATGGAACCGATGGAGCATGGACACTGGTAGATGTAGCTCAGGCTTAATTTAGATTGAGGAGGATAAAAATACATATTCAAATTTAACTGCATTAGTATGGACATTGCTTTTCTCTTCACTAACAGCCACTGAACCCATGCTTTATATCTATTCCTAATTCAATCAGGCACCATGCTATTGTTTAAGCAGGAACTTTCCATCCTCAATTAGTGTTATGTATGGTGTATGGCATATTCTTCCAGTCAGTTGATCAGGAGCTGCTCAAAAATTGCTGGTTCTGCCCATCCACCTGAATATACTAACAATTCATTATTTGCATCTTATTAGGTAGGAGTATTAGGAGTATAGGTTTAAACAGGGTTTTAAGGTTAGGTAATTTTTAGGATCTGCTTCAGTGCACACAGTTAGTGTTTCTTGTGAAAGGCATATCATAACTGATGGATTACCATTTGGAATTCATTAATAACTTCCCTCATTTTCCCCTCTCATTCTCTGCAGTACTCTGAAGCTGCTGTAATTCCACTAATGGAGTGCTTAGCATTCAGGGCCAGTTTTCTGACAGTGACTGATGCTACTTAATTGCTAGAAAAATAAGAGAGTGGTTCCATGGCTATTGCTAAATACAGCATAACTGTAGCTACAGAGAGGTGCAGAGGCTCTCATCATGATAGCCAAGACATGTTACAGTTAAGCACATCCTGTTAAGTGCCATAAGAGAGTAGTATTAAATGATAAGTCTGCACAATAATGCTGAACCTGGCCTTTGAGAGACCATTATTTTTGCAGAGCCCTACACTCTGGATCTGGATAAATGGAGCAGAATTTACAACTTCAGCAAAAATAGAGAATTACACCATAATGAATATATTCAGTGAATAAACTGAGATCTAAATGCACATTCTGTAAATCTGTAATAAGTGAGAGACGAAATGCGATGTATCGTTAAAAAGATGAAATCATGATTGAATTCAACTGATTCAGAAAACAGAAATGCAAACCATCAGTGGTTCCCAACTCTTTTGATTTTTGACATTTTGAAGAAATGTTTTATTATCATCAGATCAACCAAAAAGTTTTGTTTCAGTTTTATTTGAAGTCAGTATATTTATTGACTATCAGCAACTAGCTTAGGCCCCAAAAAGTCCTTATAGATAGGTTTCGCCACTTGGCAGCCTGGTCAGTTATTAATGTACTTTCAATGGTCACCAGCACATAAAAATAAAACCTAAAAAGTTACATGAGGTCAGCACTTCTACACATGCACATGCATGGTTCAATCAAGACTCCACATGACTGAATGCAGTACTCCAAAAGTGAAACTACAGGGTTCACAAACATTTCAACTCTGGAACAAAACCAGGTGATTCTTGAATATAGACTAAGGTGTATTCTGGATGCACAGAGACAACATTTTTGTCAAGCTTTGGCTGTAAACCTTAGTCAGACAACGAACAAGCCAACCCCAAAAGTGTCAAAGTAACAGAGCGTTGCACAAGTTTTGCACACACCCAGCAACTCTGTCAAGACACTTTAAGACTGAGTGTATGTTGTTTCATTCACACTGACTCATTCATACTTTCCAAATTGATGTCATTGCTGAGAGGCATTTTTTGCTAAGTTTACTGTTTACTGTGAATGCTGAGCCTGTCTGAACAGACTGCCTCACTTCACATACACTGCATGCAGTGCTGTTCTTGTGTGTGTGCTCTGGAGCAGGACTGAGCTGAGCGTCGGCCAGCACCTCCATTAACTCTGATTGAAACTGAGACAGAGACAGTGCAGATGAAATATATTCAATGAAGGTTAAGAGTCTTTTTCCATACGCGCGCACACACACACAGACAGAGCTACAAGTCAGTGGTTACAGGCCACAGCTCCACCAGACTAATGATGAATGGGAAGAAGCAAGAGAGAGACAAAAAGATAGAGAGAAGAGAGGCATGAAAGAGGGAGAGAGCGAGTGAGGAGGCAGTATTTCACTCACATTTAACAAATGGCTGTCATTGGTGAATCCAGATACCACATCATTCTCCAAGCCATCAACCACTGTGTTGTATCTCCACTGAAGCTAATGAAATCAGCACTGGCCTGCTGCATGCATGTGTGTATGTATGTGTGTTTTGCATCTGCATGCATGTGTTGGGTTGTGTTAAAAGGTCCATGCATTAAACAGGGCTGTCACTTCAGGGCTGCTTCACTATAGGCTGACTGAATGTGTACATTAGCTTCCATGGTGACACACTCATTGTGAAAAATAACATACTCGCTGATAGTCTTTTTAAAAAAGCGTTCCTGCAACAGCTGTGCTATTGTAATACAAACCTCTATCAGGCTTGCCTGAGACCTCTGAATAACTGCCTACATCTACAGTCTCACCTGGAGAGACAATTAACTAATCAGAGCTTTGTAGGTGGAATTAAGAATGAGGGCATCAT
This sequence comes from Lates calcarifer, assembly GCF_001640805.2. Taxonomy (NCBI): domain Eukaryota; kingdom Metazoa; phylum Chordata; class Actinopteri; family Centropomidae; genus Lates; species Lates calcarifer. Next base: position 12,735,058 of record NC_066833.1, on the reverse strand, counting down.
CTTCCTACATGGTTTGATTGCTACCATAGCTACATCCAGCAAAAAATAAATAATTTTTTTTTAAGTACTCAGGCTGTCAATTTGTATTTGAAATTCATACTACTATCCAAATGTCCAATTACTAGATTTTCAGAAATGTGCCAACATCTCATAGTCAAGAATGAACTTCAAGAGTGAGTGTGAACACAACATGGCTCCCCTTGTACTAAGATAAGATAAACAGCAAGACTGTCTGTAAAATGCACTTTCACTCTGATATGCCCTCACTGGCCTCAGTAAAACTAGGCTGTTTTAATCATGACACCAAAACATCTGAGAATTAGTGTGTGGAAGGAATAATTTGAAGTCATTGGTTAGGGTTGCATCTGAATCAAACCTTTTACATTTTAGTTCCCATTTGTCCAAACACTTTAACACTATTGAAAAACTTGATTGAGAGATCAGTTAGCATGAAAGCTAGCAGCTAGCAAGTGTCTGACTCACTGTGAATGAAAATAGGATTTCAGTCTGAATATTAGTCACAAACCTGTATGCAATGCTTTCCCACTTGTTTTTTACTCAGCACGTAAGTGCAGTATATTTTGTCACCAATAAGCCTGCTTATATTACTGCTTATATTATCTTGTGAGATATCTAGTGAGAGAGGAGAAAAAAAAACAACTGGTTTCAACTCTGCTGTTGGAGATAACAAGTCAGTGAATTTACAACATCTGTACGGGATGTGCCATAAGCATACAAGGAGAAGGGCAAAAGGGGGAACTGAGGAGGAGGAGGAGGAGGAAGGGAAGAAGACTGCTTGTTGTAATCAAAGCTGAGCGCAGTGTAAGTGCAGACGGATGCAGGTTGTGCCCGTGGTCCTTGATGAAGTGCTGTTCTCCTGCTGAGCCACCAAACTATTTATATACAGCACACTGACAGCCTATGGGCATGGAAGAGAAAACTGCTACACTTACTACTCTTTCTTCCTAATCACTCGATCCCTCACTTATATCCCTCCACTAATACAGAGCCGGACTGAAACCGGGTATACCTTTACTGCACACAAAACTTTGTCCAGGATAGTTTGTTATTAAAAGTTTCTTTGAAAAATACAAAGGAGAAGCAATAACTAATGACTGACTGTAGGCTAAAACAGATTTTAAGAAGTGTTTATAAAAGCATTTGACCCTGACTGTTACCCAGGTGGCTTTTGACTTAAATGCCTGATCATCTCTTAGATCAAAGGTCTGCGCACGTCTCTTCAGGTGAAATTGTTTGGTATCCCCCGGCTGGTTGAAACAACTATGGCACCATCAACACATTAAGATTGTCATTGTTGTTGTTAGCATTTAGCTCAAAACACTGCTATGCTAAAGTACAGCTTCACAGTGCCACAAGTGGGGCTGTAGACTCTTATTCTTGTTCTAAAACATTCAACTACAGATTTAAATCTTTATCAGAGTACAAAACCTGGCTCAACATTAATGCATGATTCTTATCAATATCATTTACATGGGTTTAACTCAGATTTTGCACTTGGGCATCATATCCACCTTTGGTTGAAATGTCCCTTGCTCAGGAGCTCCTTAGTAGCAGGTGATGAAAGAGAGGCAAGTGTCACCCTTTTACTGCTCCACTTAAATTTATTCTCCCGGCAAAGGTAAATATTTAGTTTCAAAGCTATCTTTGATAATGATACAACCACAATTTTAAAAATCCATAAAATAAATATCAAACAACTTGACTCATTTATTAATTATCATAAAAAAAAGACAATTCATCTCTCATTTTTATGGCATCTGTGTTTGATTAATGATATACAACCTCTGACAGATTACCCTCTCCTGAGATTATGACACACAGACTTTATTAACTATTAACCTATTATGTAAAGAGCTAACACTATTAACAGCAGCTCAGAACATAATGGCATATTCTGTCATCTTTCAGGAACAAAAGCTTTGGTCATTTATTAGAAACCCCATTCTCTCAGGGTCTGTAGTGAAAAGCACAATCTGAGAGGTTCAATTCCCGCATTAATACATTAAAATGTCAATGCTATATGTTAAAATGTCAAACCTATTAATGGTACTGCCAGTCTGCAGAGGTAAAATGTCAGGAAGAAAATAAATGCAGGACGCAGTGAACAAAATAAGGAGTGGACCAGGATAAATGCTGAGTAAAAGTAACAATCTTATCTGAAAGATTCATTCAAATAAATGTAAATATCACTGTTGTGATGGAGGCAGTTGTAAATGAATGAAATAAACAAATCAAATTGTCGTTTATTCAGGCGAAAATCAACAACTCTGTTTTCCTTGACTTCTGAAGAGGCCAACTGAGAGGCTTCAATCACGATGTAGGGGGTCACTGACATCAACACTCCACCCTGCCACCCACCAAAGTCACCTTTCACTGATTGGGTAGGAGGTTGTTGAGGCAATGGAGTGGAGGAGCAAAAGGAGGAGGAAAGGGGGGATGGAGGCTTTGGAGAGGACAACTATTTCATCATTATCCCTTACTTCAGTTGTTTCTACAACTACACTCATCGATCTCAAGGGATGACAGACACTTGAAGTCAGAATGTTCGAATCAAAGTTTTAATGAATAATTGCTTTCATGCTGGCAGTTTATGAGTGTCACCGACTGGGATGCTTATTCACCACAACATTTACGCAGCATTTAGGTTTGCAGTGTACCCAGCTCTCTCTATGTTAGTTTGAAATGTGACCACTGAGACAAAATGAGAGAGAAATAAAGAGAGGACAAGCAAAAGAGAAACAGAGAAGCATGAAAGAGTGTCTGTTGCTCCTCCTGATAGACCCAGCCAGGCTATTCATTACTCCCTGAACGCCAGCCAGTGTCAGTTATATTACTGCAAAGCCGTCCCTGACTGACGGCCACGAGTGGGGGGAGAAAAATGGCAGCAAAATACTGCTAGATGCCCTGGGAGAAAACAAGGGAGGGGCTGTGATGGATGGGTGTGTATGACCCAGGCTGGGTGAAAGGCAGAGATGGGTCTCTTCCAGATGAGACAGGGAGTCGGCAGAGCCTCTGCCCCTCTGCTCAGAACCTCCCAGCCTTGTCAGTATGAGGGGCATCTCGCTAAACTGCCTCTGTCAGTGCTTCTATCACTCGTGTCAAAACAGACACTCTCCATATTCAACAGATAAAACTGGACCTCACGTGATGGGAATACAGAAGCACGGCTAAGCCATCTACAGAGTCTGTGACAGGCCTGATGTCAGCATGAGGGCAGATACCTCCCACCTCGTTATAGCAGTCCCAAAAATAACATCACAGTGGCATCAGACAGCTTTGGGATGATTTTATGCCCCATATACCTCTTGCGTACACAGTAAAATAACAATCAGAACAGTAAGTGTTAGGCTTTCAGCTGTGCATGAGCCTTCTGCTGCTACCCTCCCAAACTGTCTTTTAAATGGCTTTGCAAACTGTGCGTAGGTCTGTACCGCCTACATATATATTTCATAATCCAGATGTCAAAATGCAGTGTCATACTGAATTCTGTTAACAGCATATTTATTTCAATTATGGCCCCAGCTAATATGCCAAACGACTACTGTATTTATTAGTTATCCCTCACTCTTCTGTTTGAAATTTATTTTGCAATAGTTTGACATCGTTCTCAGTTTTGCCTCCACTGTGCATGGCCAGGTACACACTCAGATTTTATTATGCGGTTCATTATCAGTGTTTTTCATTTCCACAGTAAAACAAAACATAAACTGACAAATAAATAATGTACGATCAGATATTCAGTGCACAAATGTGATTTTAAAAAGACTGTCAAAGAAATACGGTTGAAAAATAGATGCTGATTTTGAGTACTCCAGATAGAATATCCTGTTTAACATGTGACGTAAATTGTATTGACGTCGCTTGGTTGACGATTGCGGAAGCGAGCCGTTGCTTTAGCCTGTTAACTCCAAACCAAAACACAAGAGATGTTTTCGTGCTAAATCCCCAAAGAATCGGAAATAATCTTAGATATCGCTTTGAATCCCTTCGGTCAAATTACCCGTTGTCTCTCTGTGATTGTCAGGCGACTGAGAAGTAGCCAAACAGCCGAACGACTGAGATGGAGGTAAATGTTCATTGTCGAGGGGTTAGCTTTAGCCAGCCACAGTAAAGTGTACAGAGCTAGCATCTTCAAGTTAGCTGTCAATATAATAAATTGTTCTGCCGTTTGAGATAACGACGTTACGCTACTCGTGTTTTATTGCGAAGGGACTCTGACACCATGCTAGTAACCCATAGCAGGTTAAAGTTGTTTACTAACCGAACTTCATCTCAAAGCTTGGTATTTAAATCCATCCAATTTATTTGTGTTAATGTAAATACAAATAAAGACGAACCTTTTGGCAGCCGACATTTAAATTAAAGTACTTATTATTGGTTTGTACATACCGAACTGAAAAGCGGCTCCTAATAAACCAGAAAATATTTTAGTCCATGTTATATCTACAATACGCCTTTGCCGACAAGCATAGCAACATTAAACTTATGATTTTCCAGAGGAAATACTGCTCTGACTGTGACGCCGTTCTTTTATTGAGTATGTCTGAAGTCGAGCAGTCAAAAACAACCAAAGTAATATTGCATACCTGACCGATTTAATATTCCTTTAGCTTTTAGCAGTCAGGTTTGTCATTTCCTCTCTTTTCTCCTCGCTGAAACAGGACTCTGGTGGTACCGGAGCAGAGTCTGCAGCTCCATCACCAGCAGGTGCAGCAAAGTCAAAGGTACTGCACTTCACCAAGCACGATACCTATCTATATCCTAAATATCATTGGTCAGAAAGGCAAAAAAACTGTTGTCTAGACAATGCTCCTCTTCTTTCTTTGCATTGTATTCTCAGCTGGACACACTGTCCAAAGATGACCTCATCAAGTTTGCAAAGAAGCAGATGGCTGCCATGCAGAAGATGAAGAGCAGATGTGCAGGTGGTTACAAATGCTGATAAAGCTTGTGTTTGTATTTGACTCTGTGGCTCTATGGACCATACAAATATGTGACATAATGTTATTTCTTCAATCAGATTTGGAAAAAGAAGTTGAATCCTTCAAACAGCAATCCAAAAACAGTAAAAACAGTTCAGATGACTCCACACTGATACAGGTTTGTTTGCAGGGCAGTGTCTCATCATGTGTCTGCTATAAATATTCACATGTTAACATGTTGTACATACTGCATCATGCGAATCATCATGTGTCTGTGATACTGTAGGAGCTGACTGAGAGGATGGATGCTTTACTACTTGAGAAGGCAGAAACTCAGCAGAGTCTTGCAGTGTCTCGTAAAGATTTAGAGAGGACTAAGCAACAAGCCAAGGTGAAAAGAGAAAAAACAACAAATGAAATCCAGGTTTACATTGTATGAAATATGGTGTATTCCAGCACATTGTAAAGTCTATTCATTGATGCATGTATGTTTATAATGAACTTGACTGTTATCTTTGTGCAGGATGATCTAGCAATGCTGCAAGGAGAGTTTGACCGTGTGCTTGAAGACCACCAAAGAAAGATCAAGACCCTAGAGAGCAGTATTGAGGAATCCAACAATAAACACCGAGAAGAAATGGCTTATTTCCAGAAATTACTGAAAGAGCGAGAAGAGAGTGACAGGGAGAGGGAGAGTGAAAGAGAGAAGGAGCACCAAGCCACCGCAAAAGAGAGTGCAGAAGAAGTGCGTCGTTGCTTTGAGGTTCAGCTGCAAACCCTTCGAGCTGAACTGGAAGCGATCCAAGAGCGGAAATCCCAGGAGATTGCTGAGCTACAGGAGAGCCACCAAAGGGAGTTAACAGAGGCCCAGCAGGAGGTGGAGAACCTGAAGGAGGATCTGGCTCAGAAGAGTCTGCAGCACGAGGAGGAAATGAGGGCTCTGGAGGAGGACTGTGAGATTGAGAGGGACCGTCTCCTGTTGCTCCACGAGGAGCTGACGGAGCAGCTCGCTCTCAAAGGTAAAACAGCACTTTATTTAAAGACGTTTTGTCCACTGAACCATCATTTTATTTCTTTAATTGCTGAATCACTTTGACACAAAAGAGGTAGTAAAAACCACCTATATATGGCTGAAATATTTAAGAACCATGTTAGTCCATGTTACAGGACAGCTAACATTTTGCTTTCTGTAAATTAGACTCGTATTTCAGCACCAATGTGCTATATTCCTACTTCTGTCCATGGTATGATTTTAGAACATTTTAGATGAAAATCATAACAAGTTTTTGCATCATCTTTTTCCAGACAGCTATCTGCAGGATGTGCAAGAAGAAGATGAGGAACCTGCCCGTGGTTCAGGGATCGCCAAAATGCTGGAGCTGTCTGGCTTAAGTCAGGGCGACTCCAGCCATGGTGATGGAGAGGAGACAGAGGCCAGCAAACTGAGAGCGGCTTTGGAAGACCTTCAGGCCCAGAACACTATGTTGCACGATGAGCTCACCCTGCTCAGCAATGTGAAGAGCGAGCTAGAGGCAGAGCTGGAGAGGGCCAAAGAGGAATTCCAGACAGAGAGAGAAGAACTGGAGTTCAAAATTGATGAGCTGCAGATGACCAGGGAAAGTGCCCCCAGTGAGCCTGTAGTGACTCTTGATCCTGACCAACAAGAGGTCCAAGGAGAATCCAAGGAGCCAGCTGTGAATACAGAGGAGCAGCAGAAGCTGAGGGACCAGTGTGAGACCTTGACCAGGGAGAGAGACTCTGCCCTGGCTGAGTGTCAACACATGAGGGACATACTTCAAAGTGTGGAGATAGAACTGGGTGAGAAGACAAAAGATTTTGTCCTTCAGTACCAAGCCATGAGGGAGCAGGGGACTAATACTGTGCGAGAACTCCAAGACAAGATTGAGCAACTCAGCCAGGAGAGAGATGGATTGTTGGTGAAGGTCAAAGACGTTACAGAGGAGAAAAACACTCTGATGGAAAACACAAAGGAACAGAAGCTGAAATCTGAAGGTTCCCCAGGCGAGGACCAGAAACTCCAGGCATCTTTAGACGAGCAAACATCTGAGCTGAAGCAATCTGTGGAGGAGCTAACCAGGCAGAATGAGGAGATCCTCAACCAAATACAGATGAACGAACACATGATTCAAGACCTTAAAGAGATGGTCAACACACTGACCAAAGAGCGAGACAAAATACAGTCACTGCTTCAGATGCGAGAAGAGGAAATGCAAAAGCTTAATGATGAGAGAGCAAAAGAATTCGAGAGGTTATTGGAGGAGAAAGAGAAAGAGGCACTTTTGCTGAGAGAGGAGAAAGAGAAGGAGCTTAAAGGCTTGAAAAAAGAGATGGAGGATGAAGTGCAGGACCTGAAAGAGGAGAGGGAAAAGATAGAGGAGAGCCTGAAAGAGGAGGTGGGAAGAAGGCAGGAGACAGTTTCTGCTTTAGAGCTTACTATCAAAGAGCTCTCCACAGAAAAGGCTGACCTTCATCAGAAACTGGAAGAGGCATCCTCAGGGCTTGCCAAAGCCCAAGAAGAGAGGGAGCTTTTGGGATCCAGGCTGGCAGACCTAGAGGCTCGGCTGGAGCAGGAGACGTCTCAAAAGCATCACCTAGAGGTCAAGTTGAACTCAGTGGCAGAGGAGGCAGAGCAGGCCCACATCTCCATCAGAGCTATGGAAGAAAATCAGAATGAAGCACTCAGAAATTCCACAGAGGAGGTTGAAGGAACTCCGGGCACGTCGTAGATGAGCTGGAAAAGGAGAGGGACCTTTTAAGGAAAAGTCTTGAAGAGGCTCAAGGGGGGAGAAGAATGGAGGAGGTGCAAAAGGAATTCCAGGCCCACATTGAAAACCTGGAACAGGAGAGGAACATGTTGAGAAACAACCTTGAAGAATTGGTGAAGGATACTGAAGGGCTGCAAAAAGACCTGCTGGATATGAAGGCGGTTAGTGAGAAGATTAGTGAGGAGAACCAGAAACTGCAGGCTCAGATTTCTCTGATGACTGAAGAGAAAGAGGAGAAGGAAAACGAAATGGAGAATATGGAGAAAGAGAGAAGAGAATACAAAGAACAGCTGACAGAGAAAGACTCCCTCATATTTCAGCTTAGAAATGAGATGGCTGTTCTCCAGGTGAGTTCAGTTCCTGATCTGTCAGGTTCATCTTAGAATCACAAAAATGTAAATTTTATACTTGAAGTTGTCCTGCTGATCATAATGTCAACTAAACATTCTAAGTAACTAATTGTGATTGGCAGTATTTTGCACCTAACACCCTAATGAGACATCGCATTGCTGTCTGTAGCATTGCCTTTTCTGATACCACCATAGGGAATTGCTTAACTTAGGAGTTTTCCAACTTGCTCATAGTCATTAAAAAAAACAAACAACATTTGCAGGTCACAGCTTGATATGGGTGAATAAATATTTGTTTTTTTTCCCTGAGGGCAACTTCTGGACAGGCATTGTTTTTGTTTTGTATTGTTTTTATAGAATAAACTGCTGTCTTGCCTTATTGACAAAATCACAATGACAGATAAATGTTTCTTGCAGTACCCTAATAGTACTGTAATTATGAATTAAAATAAAAATCATTTAACGTTTGGGGAGTAATTTTTCTCTCATGGAAATGATGAAGATGTTGAATATTAGCAAAAATATTAACTGCTGGCAGCCTCAGAATAAAAAGCAATACTTCATTTAAAAACTGGTGATTGATGTGTAATTGGTGTGTTTTTTTCTTCTGTTGTCTTCTCTGTCCTTTCTCCTCTCTTTTTCTTCTGTCACTCTCTTAGGAGTCTGCTGGCCAGTCTGTGTCCTCTGAGGAAAATCTAGCTGATGAGATGACAAAGAAAATAGGTATGGAGGAGCCACTTGACCATGTTAATGAGTAGAATAAACTAATAACTCAAACTGTGTGGTATTTTACTAAATGTATGGTCCTCTAATTTGCCTGCTTGTTGGAGCAGGTAAGAAATAATAGATTTTAATCTCAGAATATTAGTCAGAGCTTTACAACTTCTGCTCCCCTCAGCGTTCCTGGAGAAAGAAAACAAAGAAAAGGATGAGAAAATGAACAAAATCAAGGCGGTGGCCGTCAAAGCAAAGAAGGAGCTGGACATCAGCAAGAAAGAGGTAGAGTGAAGAATGACAAACTGTAAATACTTTTTTATCCATTATTTAATAGCATGAACATAATCTTTGACCATGGCATGGTAAATACACAGAAAATGTTTATTTTATAGAAATTAAACAATTGGCAGGAAACTGACAAATTCACTGTATGAATATAGTGTAATTCTAACTTTCAAAATCTACTTGTTATGAAATGAACAGTATCAGAAAGCAGTGTTTCATATTCAGGACACAAGATAAATATAGAATACAGATGAATTTCCTCCTCAGTGCTCAGATTAGTGATTGTACACAGATCAGTCTATAATTAATTTGATTTTCAGGTTGCAACCCTCAAGGAGGAAGTAGAATCCCTGAAAGCAGAGAGGGAGAAAATGAACAGCTCTATGAAAGATATCATCCATGGTGCTGAAGGCTACAAGGTAGGAGACTGTGCAGGATAGAAAAACTATCACAATATCCTGCACAAATTCTGTTACTTTCTGTTTTACATAAGCATTGAACTAAAAGTTAAGTGCAATTAAAGTAATAGGTAGTAGGGATGCATATTTTAAAGTTAGTAATGAGCTAGATTTTAATAGAGCACCATAAAGTAATGGAGTTAGTATTGCTTAAGGTTTGACATGTCAGAATCAATACAATGCAGTATTTATGCTGTGCCTCATTCAAATTTGTCTTTGTGGTTGATTGAAAGTGGCAGAACTGCCGGAATCCGGGTGTATCACATGTCACTGCATCTCCAACTAATTTGAGTGATTAGATTTTTTTCAAAATAAAAGCTCAATATAACTTGACCCAAAATAAAGCTGACAGTTTTAATCATTAAACATTTGAGTAAAAGTGTGCATTCTTAATATGTCACTAATTGGCAAGTGGAAGGATGCACACTTCAAAACAGACTTTGTGCGTGTTATCACTCCCAGTGGTGTCCATAAACAGCCTCCAGACTGCACTGTGCTTTATGACTGAGTCTTCATTAGAGAAGAAACCGCTCTGTTGTGTCTAATGAGAGTTTGGTCCCATACTCAAATGTAAATACAGCTGATTTTCTGAGATGCATTGTGTTTACCTTCACTGAGCTGTTCAGCCAGCTTCCAGTAATGAATGAGTGTGTGTATGTGTGTGTGTAGAACCTGCAGATAGATTACGACAGGCAAACAGAGCAACTGGATAAGGAAAGAGAGAGGGTGGAGGCGGCTGAGAGACAGATTGCAGAGCTGACCAAACGACTCAGCAGTGCTGTCACACAGGTAACACACACTCAATCACACACACATACACACACATTACCACTAACAAACGCACAAAGTGCTCTCCCCCACCAGTAAATCTGAACAGTGCCACTTTGTCCAGCAATACATCTCTCCAATACTTCTCGCATAACTCAGTTTTCATCTGATTTATAGTGAGTCATTTTAGCCAGAGACACTTTACCCAGCTATGCTTGACAGCCACGCACCCACAAATAGCCCATCAGATGTGACTGGGTGAACTAGGGAGAAATTGTGTTTATATATATTCCTCTCTCTAAGCTCATAACTGTCTCTTTCCAATGAGAGCACAACAGGCAGGTAAATGGAGTGGAGTATAGCTTCCATCTGCTGCATGGTAGTGCAACACCATTTCTGAGACACAGGTTTATTCTTGTGTGTGCTCATTGGTCTCGTGGGGGGGCAAGACTAGAAGCTAGTCAGGGATCTCAGAGTACGTCTGGACATCTCTGTGTACCAATCATAATTTCAGTGTTTGGCTGACAGATGATGGGAAGTGACTGCTGCTGCTGCTGGTTCGCTGTTCCTTGCAGAGAAACCCCACAGAGCCTGCCGCTGTCAGATTTGCATGAATGACTCTCAGATGTGTCACGTACATTTGTAGAGGTTTGGTGCATTTGCCTAAATGTGCATTTTCAGATGAAAGCCTTTCTCAGTGTGTAATCCACCCTTTTTGTATTTAGTGGTATTGTAAAAGACTATAGAATATTTCAGCCCATACAGAAAACATCCATCCATCCATCTATTGTCTATACTGCTTATCCTTTAAGGAAACAGTAAAACCTACATGTACAAACACATTAAAATCACCAAAGCTGATTTAATAAACTAATTCACACCTAAACAGAAATAGTAATAGTCACTAATCAATAGCCTGCATGTTAAAGGTGTAGAGTTGATGTAGTTTACCAAAAGAGGTTTTAGTTGAACAAGCTCTTAAAACCTTTCACCTAAACCAGAAGAAAGGCAGAACATTTTTCACTCAGTGATAGTCATGAGAGTCCAAATCAGCCGTCTGTGAGGATACCAGCCCTGTTCATTTCCCATATTATCATTAGATCATATCCTCTGTGTTGATAACTCATTTGAGGTTACCGTTTTTAGAATGTAAGTTTTTCACCTGACAGAGATGGTAATCTGGAGTACTTATACTTTTGCAGTATGAGACGCTGAGCAGTGAGAAAGAGGACCTGCAGGCTGGTATGGAGACCATGAGAAGCACAGTGAGGCAGCTGGAGACCCAGAACCAGGAGCTGCAGAGACAGTCAGCCAATCTGGACAAAGACCTACTGGCTGAGAGAGCTATGAAAGAACAGAAGATCAAGGTAGGGATATGAAGACATGGACACTCTTTTCACAGTTGTTTACTGGTTGGAGAACACACCAACCTCTGCTTCCTGTTTTGTATTTTTCCTAAACCTATAACAGAACCACATGCAGTAGGTGAAACGTTAGACAAACCCAGTTCAGTGCTTTTTAAAAATACTAAGTAGTATCATAAGTAAGTATTATAATGTGATGTCATAATTCATTCATTTCACAATATGAAATCAACAGAATATACAGTAAGTAATAACAGTAAGTTTTGTCTACTCAAAAAAAACCCTTTGTGTTTGCTTGCTTCTGCAGGACTTGTCATCTGCCATGAAGGAGGTTGAAGAGCTGACAGCCCAGCTCCGCAAGCAGCAGCAGCAGTCTCAGCAGACTGCCCAGGAGCTGGAGCAGCTACGCAAGGTACGCACACACAAACACACAAATGCTTCTGAGACACCAGTGTGTCTCAGAGGGCCTGTCCAGTCAAGCGACTGGATTGGTGATGGCCAGCCTACAGCTACAGCAGCACCTCTCAGAGAGAAAGAGAGCAGTTCTAGCCCACAGCACAGGAGCTGCTGTTGCTTTTCCATTAGTGGAGACCTACATAGTACAGCAGTGTACATGAAAACTGCCATGAGGTCAGACTTTGTCATGTATCCACATTGTTAGTACAGCCCAATAAACTTGTTATTTTTGAGGCTGATAGTAATATATAGTTAGTTTAGATAGTTTTTTAGCTTTGCTCCCTGTAATAATGTAAAATGCTGACTGTGCCACCAGGAGGCGCAGCAGAACTCACTGCTGGACATGGAGATGGCCGACTATGAGCGCCTGGTGAAAGAACTCAACAGCAAACTGTCAGAGAAAGACGAGCGAGCTGAGGAGCTAAAGACCCAGATTAACACGCTCACCCAGAAAGAGGACACACTCAAGCAAGAAATCGGTATAAATGTTAAGTTCACATTCACACTCACATGCTGACACGATTGATACCTCTACAAATTCTTTTATATCGGGCTGTGTAATTAATTCATAATTGCATGTTAATAAAACATGCCAGCTTAAGCACACTGTTGGTTGAGAGCATGATTCCACAGAAATGTTTTGTTTGTAGGCTAATCAGACCTTACATGCAGTACTGTTCAGTTCTACATTACTGACAAAGTAATGTGTACTGTAGGTTTTAGGAACCACAAGCCTGCATTCACCTATAGTAAACATCCATTATTCCTGCAGAGCCCTAATGATTTGCTGTCTACTATGTAAGTGCAGGGTCCCCAGATGGGAAACACTGTTGCATGTAATTTACCTCCCTCTCTCTCTCTCGTTTCCATTTGCTCCATGTCAAGTTGTATAATGAAGCAAAATACTGAAAAATACTGAAAAATCTTAAATTAAACGGCATGAACAGTATACATTTCTCTTAAATCATTTCACGTCTTTCTGTGTGTGTGTGTGTGTGTGTGTGTGTGTGTGTATGTATGTATATGTGTATGTGTACATACATGTGCCTCTACATCTGTATGTGTCTCCAGAGGCTTTGAAGTCCCAGTTGGACCAGGGGGAGGAGAAGACCTCCAAGATGAAACAGCTGCTGGTGAAGACCAAGAAGGATTTGGCCGATGCCAAGAAACAGGTCTGTTTGTGTGACTGTGTGTGTGTGTGTGTGTGTGTGTGTGTGTGTGTGCGCGTGTGCGTGCATGTGTCCCGCTGGATTCCCTATTACTGTGTGTAACATCACTGCCTGATGAATGTAAATAGTGTTATGCAACCATGTGTGGGTATGACTGTGGAGAAGGCCTTGAAGATGTTGGGAATAGTTAATCATTTGTATTGCCGTGTTTGCGGGTGTATGTATTTAAATTTTCACTCTGCGTGTCTGTGTGTGTGTGTGTGTGTGTGTGTGTGTGTGTGTGTGCATGCGCATGCGTGTGTGTGCATGGGCACGCATGACTGCAGGAGAGCTCCCTCATGGTGCTGCAGGCCTCTCTGAAAGGAGAGCTGGAGGCTAACCAACAGCAGCTAGAAACCTCCAAGGTAACTCAGGCAGCATTACCCAGCAAAACTTCTCTCTGCTGTCTTTGTTGATGAAATACAGAATTTTGCAGTCCAACATGTTGGCCATACACAAGTCACATATTAAAGTGTGTGTGTGTTTATGCAATTAGATTGACGTGTGCGAGCTGACAGCGGAGCGTCATCGCCTGCAGGAGCAGCTGAGGTCTGTGTTGGAACAGCAGCAAAGAACCAGCAGCTCCCTGCAGCAACGTATCAACAGCCTACAGCAGGAGAGAGACACTGCTAAGGTATACACACACTGAATTATAAATTCTGTTTTTTAAAGTTCAACTGACCCTCTCCTTCAACACAGAGTTCAGTAACTTTTGAGTTGAACTTAAATGAGTGGGTTGATGATGCACTACATCATCAGTGAGAAAATGAGGTTACAAGTTTACCGCTTGTTTTCTCAACCAGTCAAAAAAAAGTCAAGACAAGTCCTTGGGTTTGAGGCTAAGTAATATTAAAGACAATGAACATCAGAATGAGATAAAACTCAGAAATGACAACCACAAACCTGTTCATCTCTCACAATCTGTCAAACTCTTTCCAGTTTTATTCCCTTGATCAAGAGAGCAGAAGTCAAATCTACAATAAACACGTGCTGTGTTATTTACTGTATATCTCTGCTTAATCTTTGTGTTGATTCCAGGCTGAGCTTGTGGCAACAACTGGTGAGTTCGAGAGTTACAAGGTGCGAGTTCACAATGTGCTCAAACAGCAGAAGAGTAAAACCACTGCTCAGAGTGAAGGAGACTCTGGCAAACTAGAGAGGTAAGGATAACATCGGTGTAACAGCTGGGTACAGAGGGAGATGACCTTAAAGCTGCATTAATCAATTTTTGGCTATGCAAAACATCAAAACCTACTGTCACAGCCAAGCAGGTACTTAATGCAGGTTGACTTAATAGCTATTAGTGTAAGAAAATGTAACAAATATTTTAAAACTAAACAGAAAAAAATGCTGCTTTATTGCTATCGTTTTATAACTATTGCTTATTATGTAAAGGCCATTTACAATAATAATGCTGGGATAAGGTCTGATAACACAGCTAGTTCTTTCCCCAAGATATATACAGAGGCTGGCAAAATACAGGACATATCACATGAGAAAGTTTTTTTATACAATATTATTATAATTATAATTCAGTTGCAGGTACAGACTTATTGAACCATATTAAGGTGAACACTAATTTTGTAGTATTTGCCAGTCAACACTGTTGGAGTGATATGAATGTAACAAATGCAATGTGTGCTCTGGCAGGGAGCAGTTGTCTTCTCAGGTAGAGCAGCTGAGGTCGAAGCTGGCAGAAACTCAGCAGAGCCTCCAGAGCAGTGCAGCAGAGCTGCAGCAGCTCCAGACTGAACACGACACTCTTCTGGAGAGACACAATAAAATCCTCCAGGAAACTATTAGCAAGGAGGCAGAACTCCGCGAGAGGTGAGCTAACTTGGGTTTTTGTTGTTGTTGTTAGCTGACCATGTCTTGTCTAGAATTTATCATACTACCATGCTGTTCATATGCTGTATGTTTCTTGCACTCCATATATCCTTTTTATGTTTTTCTTTTCAATCTGACTTTTCCTCCTGAGACATGATTTTGCAATCAACAGACATAGGCACACATGCTGGGTTCACCTGATTAGGCCTGGCAAATAGCTGTCACTCTTCTGTCCTCTCCTATCGAATTGCCATTCCTGCTTAGTCTTTACTAAATTTGCAGTCTCTTAACTCTTTAATTTCCAGTCACTCTGTCTCCACCTACAGGCTGCTGTCAGTGCAGTCAGAAAACGTGGCTCTGCGGTCAGATCTGTCCCAGACTCAGGTTGACCTGTCATCTCAGGTCGAGGCCCAGCGTCAGACGTACAGGGAGCAGCTGAGGAAGCTGCAGGACGACCACCGAGCCACCGTGGAGACCCTGCAGGGCCAGCTGACCCGTGTGGAGGAGCAACTCTTCAACCTGCAGAGCCAGAACAGTAAGCATGCAGGCGAATTGTAGACCTGATCCATTCAAATTTATCAGGCAGTGAGTGTCTGATGCTGTACATGAAGTAGCAGTTGATAAGGTTGAGGTTACACATGTATCTGTGCCAGAACAATCAAGAAAGTAACTGCAGCTCAAACATAGAATAGCATCATATGAAGAGATCTGTCAAAGCATCAAGTGTTGAGTGTTGACGTTTTCTATCGTGTTCTTCTGTGAGAGGAATGATGGGAGAGAGAACAGAGGGAGGGAGGGTCTTAGTTTGTTTATCAGTGGAGCAGCACTGGAAGCTCATTCATCACCTCCCACACAGCTGCCCTCTGGAGTCAAACAGCAAATACACACATTGTAATGACGAGGAAAGACAAGTGTGTGTACGTGCACGGGTGTTTCTTCTTTGTCACTTCATGGCCAGGTGTCGGTGAGGCTCCTCAGCTCTGTTCCCGCCTCTCAGTGTGGCAAACAACTCACTGTGGCATCTGGAGAGACTCATCATTAGTGGCTCACGTGTGCACGCCAGGATTAGTCCGATATTATTCGGCCAATATCAGCGGCTTTATTGAAAGTCATATTTGAGCCTTTTTACCACTATTTTGGGATTGAATGGCAGTTAAAATACAGAAGGGTGCAACAACAGTGTGTTTTACTGGCCCTATTGGACAGGTGGGAAATAAAACTGCTGGCCTTTGGAAAATTTTTACTGATCTCGTAATTTTTTTTTTTTTACAAATCAACAACAGTGGAAAACAACAGTTACAGTTCTGTCAGTTTGAGCTGTTTACTGTCATATTTTACCAAGTATATTCTTTAATCTTAACAGTTCATAAATTAAAACTAGATATTAATTCCCAAGTCTTTGAAAAATTAGAAAACATTTGCTGCTGTGCCTTATATAGTGTCTAGGAATTGTATTGTATCATAAACGAGTGTCGATTGTTGTGTCATGGCACTAATATAGAAAGCAGCAGTATTACACATTATAAGCTTAAAATGGTTTTGTTTATGTGTCATTACTTGTCTGATTTACAGTGAGCTTTCACTATCTCAGTGAGGTTTACCCATTATTTGGCCCTTTATTGCTGAGCCCAGATCAGTCTCCAGAAGCTGGTCGGACTCTAATGCATTCACACTCAACAAAAACCTGTGCATGTAGCTGAACTTTATCATCTTGCTCATCTCAGTCAGCTGCGTGGGGAGAAAGAGTAATGTACCAGACTGGAGGTGGGAAGGTGAGGGGACTGGTTAGGAGTCTGGTCTCTTGGTTCAGTTTCAGGTTCATTAATCACAATCTTCTCTTTTGTCCACCCACTCTCTCAAGCTCCCCATCCGTTGTTTATGCCAGCTGAACTGGTTAACACAAGAGAGTGTTTGGTGCCCCCTCATGTCATGATGGAGTAGGACACTCAGAGCTTGGTGTGAAATTGCATAGAAATTCATGTCAAGTCATGAATTGTTTACACTGAGTACACATGCAGACTGCAGAGGTGTATGCTCTCTCAGAAAATAGCTTTGACATTTCTTTGATGTATTTGATTTCTTGTCTGACCATAAAAACACTAAATGGTGAAGCCATGATAGTTACTGTAATCAGAGTGTGATAAAATGAAAACATTATGTACAAGAGAATCTGTAATTCTATCAAGTTGTAAAAGTAATCCTAGTTTATGTAACCCACCCTGAACTGATTATAATTATATTTTTAGATGTAATTTTCTGCTGTCTTTTGTTTTTCTTGTTGTTTGTTCTATCACAAACCTTACACCCTCTTTCAGGTGCAGTGTCAGCCCAGGCCAGCCGTAAGCCTCTGGGGTCTGACCCTCAGCGCAGAAGCACAGATCAAAACCAGGCAGGGCTAGGACAAGTTGCCCTCAGTGACCTCCAGTCGATGGCCAGGGAAGAGGGTGAGGGTATGGAGACCACAGAGACTGAGAGCCCCTCTCCTGCACTCCTGCCCTCCCTGGAGCAGCTTCTCACTTCTCCAGATCCCAAACAAGGTGTGTTTCTTAGCAGAGGTGCACTATGACTTTAATTCAGTTTAAAAAAGCACCATGAACAGTACTTCACCTGTCTCAAAAGTTGCATATTTACTCTGTGGTTCTACTTCATTGTACACTGGAGGGATTGTTACTCATTATAAAGTTATTGTAGTGCTATTTTTGTAGCAGCATGACAGTAGAGTCTATGAGCATTAGAAATAACATTATTACACGAGACACACACTTGGCTTCTATGCTCATGAATTTCTTATACCATGATCTTTACTCATGTGCGTCTTCATTTCATCTCTAGAGCCATTTGTGTGGACAGTGGAGCCGACCAAAGAAGAGCTAAGTCAAAAGCTGACCACAGCCACCCGCAGTATGGAGCACATGAACAGCCTACTGCATGAAACCGAGGCCACCAATGCTGTTCTCATGGAGCAGATCACTGTATGTATACACATGCAGAAAGCACAAAGATGGTTTACTTTCGCAGCAGTCTGTTTGCATAGTTAATTTAACTCGATGAATTACATTTCAGATTGCACACACTGCTCAATCTGAAACATTTTAAATATTAATTACTTTTGGAAGGATTTTATGAATGTAATTTAAAAATCCCTCTCTAAAACTATTTCATTTTTAATATGGGTTGCAACTAGCAAATATTTCAATTAATCTGCTGATTATTTTTAGTTTAAACAGTGTGAACAGAATAGATATGGCACACTAAGCATAAATTAACTCAAACCAGTCTATACTCTTGATCTTGTATATTTTATTTCAGTGAAGAGAAATGATCAAACAGAAACAGGCATGACATAGTTCTTCCACTGATTTCTGGTGCCCAACAGTTTTGGGAACCCCAACTTAAAGTTGCCGGTATGCCCCAACAGTAACATCAAACAGCCTAGCGTTGTTCAGGGTCCCGTTTTTGTCCAGGAGAAAGTAGAACTTGTGTCCTTTAACCTTGAGAGGGATGAACGAGGGGGTCTGCTGTCGGTGAGCGTAACAGGCCACCTCGGATAGTGGGACTGTTATTCTCCGGCCTCGGCCTGGTCCAAAAGGTGACTGTGTGCACACTGTCACCATCCTCCCCCCTCTACGTAAAACCAGCTGGCTTACAGAGCGACGGCAAAACAGAGTCCCGAGCCCGACTATCCCCGCTCCTATTACCAGGCATCCCAGTGTGAAGCCATACCTCCAGGTGTTTGACCCCAGGTTCATCTCAAAACTCCACATCCCAGCCAGCCCGGTGGTGGTGGTGGACGCCACGGCTTTCCCTTTCTCTGTCTGCTTCTCGCTTCCCCCTATGTTTCTGAGCCCGGTGTAGGCGAAGTGAGCCAGGTATGTCCAGAAGACAAACTGCCCGCCACAGAAGACTGAGAGGAGCCGGAAGAAGCGGGTCCCGTCGTGCTCGAACAGGGTGATATCGCTGATGGGCCGGGTGGAGACGGAGGTGCAGAGGCTGCGGCGGGCTGACAGCTGTCCGTAAGCGGCACAGCGGCGGCTTGTGTGGACGAATCTCCAGCTGCACAGTCCCGAAACACATGTAACCCGGTTGGACAGGCCGCTGCTCGGTGAAGTCTGCACCGACACGGACACGTTTCGAAGGACACTGACTTTGTGCTGAATGCTAACGAGTTGAAACTGTCTGGAGTAAAACTCCAGCGCCCCGCTCAGAAGACGCTGTATTCCCATATTTCACAGTGTTAATAGTTTAAATTTTCAACAGCAGCAATTTACGTTTAGATATTGTTGTCATAAACAGAGTTTTACTGTATTTCTCCCAAAACACCCAACAGCTCTGTCCTACAGAGCGCCGCCATACTTGTTATGTGTGACGTATGCTGTTACACTACGGAAAGTAGCGGCGGTCAAAATTATCGACAGTTTAAACGAGTGAGGCTACGTCTGTACGACCACTAAAACAAAGTTATATTTCAAATAATGCAAATTGAGCTTGTTTTGCAGTGTTAACAAAAACAACAACGACCTTGAAAATAACAAATTAAAAGGTCTCTACTTTGTTTCCTCTTTACAGAATAATTAATTTCCCCTTTCCTGGTTTCATTCCATCACCCTTGACATTAGCCTTATGCTTACCAGTTTTTTTTCACAGCAGAATTTTTGACATTTCATTGTAAAGAAGCACATGTGGAATTAATAACATTAATGATGAGTGTGTACCATTTAGTTTTGCCAGTTTCAGAGCCCTTGCATCATGCAGGCTGGCCAATGGCAAGTTTAATGTAAGTAGTTACTCCTGTGTTTCTGCTGCATAACAAGTAAAATGTCTGCTGTGAATAAGGTCTATTGATCAAAAAAGTATTTCTTCATGTCTTCACTAGTAAGAGATATGCAGATTTTGGGAAGCGAACAGTCTTGGATGCCGTGACTTTGTCAAATCTTATTTCAAATTCCTGGTATTTTTCACCAGTTGTTGAAGAGTGAAGTGCGTCGTCTAGAGAGAAACCAGGAGAGGGAGAAGAGCGTGGCCAACCTGGAGTATCTGAAGAACGTCCTGCTGCAGTTCATCTTCCTGCGATCTGGGAGTGAGAGGCAGGCACTCCTGCCCGTTATTCACACCATGCTGCAGCTCAGTCCAGAGGAAAAGAGCAAACTGGCTGCCATTGCACAAGGTAGAGTATTTACTACGTGAACAGCCTTTGTAAAATTGAAACATACTGCTTTTTATTTTAACACAGAGCCTGTGCAGTGCACTCAGATGTCTCCAAAAACACTTTCATAGTCTTTCTGTTAACTTTCATTTCCAGTTTCTTGAAGTGCTATACTGTATAACACCCTTAACTCTTTTGTGTAGGTGAGGAGGAGGGTGCTGGGTCGCGGGGCTCAGGCTGGACCTCCTATCTCCACAGCTGGTCTGGGATCAGATAGATTCGATGACCAACCAAATCAACAAAAAGACTGGGAGCACAGTGCAAAGATGTTACTGGGCCTATTTCTGTGAAAACCTGTACTAAGCAGTGATGCTGTACATTTAAATCAGTGGCAAAAGACAGGGGCATTTACAACATTTTTGGGACACAAAAGAAAGGACCAAGGAATGTACAAGAAAAGAATGAGAAGGTATGGGATAGAGATTAAACCAAAACATCTGAGATAAATATGATTGAATTAGCAGTGCAGTAGGTACATTAGTCTCTTACTAATGAATGTTAACTGTGACATGGTTCTGTCTTCCATATTCTTACTATTGACACTTACGTGTATTTTTAATAACATTTACTGGACATGGTTACACTTCTTTGAAGTGGAGCTCATAAGGCATTATAGGGCATTATTATCACAATGAGAACAAGGTGAATGGATATAACACATCAGGTATATCTTGTAAGAACGGCATTGAAAGTATACATGATGTGCACAAATTGCAGGGGAAGAATTAATCAAGGGGATAACTGTGTAGTTAATGGCATAAAATGAATATAATACTCAGATGTTTGATTACTTGGCACAGTACACTTGAAGGATTTTACTAGTGTTTTAGCTCTTTGGCTACAAATACCATACACACTGTTTTTAAGGGCATACTTAGGGTTTAAGACTTTTGAATGTGTCATTTTTTTCTCCATTTTTTGCAGTATGGAAATCAACATGAAACTTGCTCAATACATAAGCAGTAAATCATCCCTGTTTTTAGTTTCTAGTAGTTGTTTTCTGGGAGGTAAAAAAAATGCATAGAGCAGTGTGCTTTGGAAGATAGTCAGCAGTATGTGTGGCTTAATGAATGGGCTGAAACATGCTAAACTACCAGTGTGGTCCATTTAAGTCTGTCCAGTATGTCCATCATAAAACGTAATATACAAAGACGTGTATATCTAACATTCTCAGGTTCACCTGACCAACATGACGGATAAATAATTATCATATAGCATCATATTTAACACATTTGCACTTTTTTTCTGACTGATTTTGCAGTTGTTCACTAATGCCTCAAATCTGAAATCAGAAGAAGTTAAAAACTTCATATATTGAGTTGTGGTTTATCATATCCTGTAATGATAGAGATGGTTGGATGGTTTGGAATTTTGTTTAGTGTCTGTCTAATTTGTTATTACTGTTTTGTTGTGGTTGTTGTTATTTAATACCAAACTATTATCGTCATGGTTTTCATTCCTGTTTTGGGAATCTTTTACGGTTTTGTTGTTTGTTGTGCTGCTGTTAAATCTCTGAACACGGGAGATTTGTTGCAACTTCATCTGAAGACAGCTGTCTTGTTGAAGGACAGTCCCCGTGACAGCAAGCACATCCATCCAGCTAAAGTGTCCTTGAGCAAGACCCATGGGTTCTGCTTTTTACAGTGTCTCATCATGACCTCTGACCTCCCTGTTGAGACGATTGGAGGTGGGGGGTGGGGATTCTGCACAGAAGTCCCCCTTTCTCTAAAACACACATCCACATAATTTTCCATCAGATTTTTTGTTGTCCCGTGATGAAGATAATTGGCCCGTTTGTTTTCTCATTCCAGTGGCAGCTTCCTTTTGTGATTCCTTCAGCATGAGTGAATGTATTTTTATCAAAGGCTTTTATATTTATGATGGTTAATGTCAGCAGAAGTTACGAGAGAATGCAGTAACTATTAATTATTATCTGTATAAGAGTGAGAGAACATTTACTATCTATTAACTAGCTCACTAGTTTTCTGCTGAAAAGTTCATTTACATGAGACAGACAGTTCTGGAGTTTTTCTGGTTTATTTCTAACTGTAAACAAAAATAAAGACAAAATGGCTGAGAGTTTCCATCTACCCTGCCTTCAGCCTTTTTTATTAATTCATTATAACGCACTTTGATATTAAACATAGCATCTGCAGGTCACAAAAAGAAAAAGCATCATTAGCCAGATGTTTATTTTGAGCAAATCACAAACACAAGTTAATTTTTGGATGAGAATTTCCATGTTGCTGCGAGGCAAACATAAAAGCACATTAGTGTTTATATTCTCTCTTCATGACTTCAGATTTGTAAAGTCTTGATTTTATTGCTGGATATCTCTGTTAGGGAGACAAGTCTCAGTCTGCAGTGTGAACAGACGCATCCGTCTTATCTTTCTCACTACGAAATTCTTATGTTACTATGAAGGTCCTCATCCCTCTTGAAGGAGGATGGGGGTGTAGGGGCTTTCCTTTTAAGGAAATAAATGTGGTTTCGGGTATCATGACGCAGTCAAGGGAGGAAACAACAAATAATAGCTGCCGTATCTGCCGCTGGCAGGAAATGTAAACATGTTATTAGGCTCCTGCCTCTGAGGAGCAGCCTCTCTGTCATTAACACCTTGCAGTTATGTGATGCATTTCTCCCTAATATTTTCTTTGCTATGAACTTTATGAGCCATTCTCATTCTCTTATTTCCCAGCAGAGAAGTAATAGTGACGCATTCTTTCTGTTAAGTGTGTCAGTAAAAACCTCTTTAAGGTTTTAAGGGGAAAAAAAAATCACAATCCAAAGTGAAGTTCTTGATCTGGGACAGGTTTCTTCACAGCACCCACCCGCCATGTTGAACTTAAGTTTCGTATCCAGGATGAAAAGTTAAGACTTTCCAAATATCGCGAACTAATGTTTTACATGAAGGCCACATGATAAAAGATTACAAAGGATACAGGAGCAGAAGCGTCACCCTCATAACACGTTTACTTTCACTGATCCACATACACATCTTGCACTGAGTCCGCAGGGCGGGTCTTCCCGTTTTCTGACTTAAAAGCCTAAATTGTAATTCTCCAGTGGTGGAAGCTCACTGTGAGAAGCTGCCTGAGATGCACAGCGAAACAGTAAATGGATCCGTTGGGTTTCAAAATTAAAGCACAGATTTATCTCGTTAATTTGAGTGTATGTCTGTATTAAGTCATCTTGGGGCCTGAACAGGATTTGATCACCTCATCATAAACATCTAATCAGTTGTAAAGCAGTTGTAAATATCTGCCACATAGAGATAGTGGCACTGTACATGAGACATTAAGCATGTAACCCATTTTATGTTCTTATCTTCTCCACTTAAGTATAAAATAGGAAAAGCACAGGGGTCAGGAGTAACAGTGGCTTTGTTCTATTCAAGTGTCTTGCTAAGAGTGAGCCTGTAGATAGAGTCACTTATGTATTACCATGGTTCAAAACTGAGAAGCAAACCTGACATTTGTATATATACACTCTGCTTACAAAACTATCAGTTTGTTGAACAGATGTGAAACCAAATAGAAGCAGTCATCATCTAAAACCAAGAAACTGGCACTTAAACATATTTGTGCTGAAGACACAAACAGTATATTTTAATTATTTTATGGTTTTGTAGAATTACGTGATTTACATGCAGATGTATTTTTAAAAACTATTTTATTCCCATTTGTTTTAAGATTCATTCAGTGAAATTCATAGTTTGGTAACACAATCTAAGATTCAGCCTAAAGTTTTTATTTTGAAATAGACAAGCGGAAGTCTAATAAGCCATTGAGTATGTCTTGACAGTCGAAGGACAGAGGCGAGGCCCTTCTTCGCCATTCTGCTCCGCTGTGTGAGAACCGACACCCGCTAACGTTACTGTACATCCCGGACTGCACAACATCTGGACGCCTGCAGCTGAAGACGGAAAGTCTGGTCCGGGAGAGAGCGGAGTCATGCTCGGCATTACTGAAATGACGAATGGGTGAGTGAAAAGTTTTCAAGCTTTTTTTTCCTCCCTCAGAGAGACATTTGCCTGCAAAGTTGGGAAGTTGACAGTTTGACGCTGAAAGAAGAAAAAAAAAAACGCTCTCCTGGTCGGTTTGTTCCATTTTCTCATGGGCTGGAAAAACTAACTTAATCATGATAACTAGCATTTTAAAAGGTGCCGGGTCAATGTGGCCTTTCATATACAAGAAACAAGTTTATGTCCATCTTAGAAAGTGACTTTTATCGCGGTAAGAAAGACCACATCAGCTACACTGTAACAATTAATTTCTCTGTATGGCTGCAATCTCAACTTGGTCACTGAACCGCCTCATTAGCGCCCTCTACTGTGTTATTAGTGGATGTTTTTAGCTGACGAGCTACTGTAGCAACACTCATATTCTCCTCTGATAAAAAAAAAATGACATGAAAAGACTTTGAACATAAATGGATGTGGTAATCATTTTGTTTTGTGTTGTTTTCATTCAACCAATAACCAACCATATATAAATCAAATTGTACTGCAACAGTAACTCTTCCTTACTGGAAACTACTTCATACATTTGTTGCATTTTAAAATTATGTAAGCCAATTTCTGCCAACGTGATTAAAAAGAAATGAGAACATGAGAAATATTTTCACTTGTAACGTTTATTTTAATGACAAACATGATCTTTTTTCCCCATTGCTCAGGTAGAAAAAGGCTTTCATATGAACCAGCATGCTGACATCTTCCACCAGTATTAATCATGTTTCAAGGAGGTTTCACTTTAGCTGAGACTGTCTGTGAAATCCTCCCAGTCCATGCTGGAGTTTCTGTATTCACATATTAATAATAATTCTGGAGGGACTCTCCACTGTGTTGTATCAGAGAACACACAGTAGTACAGATTTAACCATAAAATGCCAAAATACCTTTAAGGGCAACTCCATATATTTGTGTCAACCTGAACTCACATTTAAGACAGAAGTGATTGACTTACAGATTGGCAGTGAGAAAGACATTTTAAAGAAGGAAAAGGGATGCTTCTCCATTTTCTGCAGATCAACCTCCTCCCTGCACAGGAATGTCCACACTAACTCACTGGACAGTAGTTATTGCTTTCCAAACCACTTCCTGAACATCCATTCCCTGGGGATCTGCTATTCAGAGCAATATGTTGTTTTCCTCTGCTGTGAATGCTACTGTGTGCACCGCCGAGTTAATTATGGCCTGAGATGAATCTGCCTTTTATGAAGCACTCTGGACACTTAAAGCTGCGAGAGGGCGAGTCTTTTTAAAACCCTGAGGTTTGCTGCATTCCCAGCGCATTAGACTTTTTATCTAATTCCACGCTGTGTTGATACAACTAGAGCTTAGAAGAATGTCTCAGTCTGCAGTGTGGACTTGTCCTTGTTTGGAAGAGCAGTGAACTTGTGTGATGTAGGAATTTGGGCTGTGTGTGTACTAACCTGATTTATATGGCATGAGGGAATGTGAAATGTTCATTGTAGTTCACCTTTACTGTTGCTTATTGATACTACATTGGATTATTATCTTTTAACATGACGTACAGTGATTATCTACAGGAGTTAAGGTTATTGAGGTTTCTTTTGGATGTCCCATGATCTTAATGCATTATAAAAGTCTACCACTGTCTTCACACTAAAGGGCATTTATTATCCGACAGACTCAGGAAGTCTTACGTTAGTATCAAGAATAGATTCATGCATCATCATTTGCTTACTGCAACAAATGAACAGGGCAGAACAGAAACACTTTTAAAGTGAGAAAAGTAATGCTTTCATCAATCCTTCTGATAAATAGAAATTTCTGTCTGTCTGTACTTTGCCTTTATAAACAACCACTCATCCGATCAACTTCAAACTTGGTGGATGCATTGCTGAGGACTCAAGGAAGTGCAGTGGTGACTGTGAAGTTTTTCGTAAGAGGCATAAGATAATGTATATAAGGCCTATATACATGACACTCAAGTAAGCACATTTTGAACAGGCACTACACTAATACGGCCATATGCATATGTGTGACTGAGAAAATTACAACTATTTCTTGGTATGTGATACCAATATTGACATAATGTCAAAATCATGAGATACTTTTGTGTCTCAGTTTGCCTTAATGGCAGTTTGTGCTAGTCCACACCACTGTGAATGTAGAGGTCAGTATGGTTTCTGTTTACAGATAGATGTTCTGAAGGCTTGTCAGTGTGATGGCTGTAAGAAACACTAACTAACTCTAGCTGTGGAGAGTTATACATACATACATGCTTACAAAACATAGAATTGTTTTAACTTTCAAGAAATTATCTGTTTAAAAATACTGACTAACAGCTTCTATTTTCAGGTTGTCATGTCACGTGTCATGTGTTTATTAATAGAAGATGTGCACTTGATTCTTTCTGCACTGAAGCTATTTTGTACCCTTTTATGTTTATTTTAATGCTTCTTTTTGCAGTGTTTCAGTGTTTAACAGTGGCATTAAGAACCACATATTTTTACATTTGCATTATTCTTACTTACTAGTTTTTCTTTTGCATCAGCCAGTTTCAGTTAAGTCTCAGTAACGTCATTCATGTGTTTTGTTGTGAAGTTAAGGTAATATCACAGACAGTTGCTAAACAGTCGGTGAGGGTTTTCTTGTCTGCTGAAATCACGGTGAGACAGAGTTGTATTTTAAGGCACACCCAAGATTTTGATGGATCATCCACACACACACACAATGCAACATGTAGACAGTGTGGTCACTGGGTGTGACCCTTCAGCTCCTCCACAGAAGCTGGAGAGACGCAGACAACATGGCAGGTCTATGAGAACTACTTTATTATCCAAAGGCTCCCTGCATCTCCTTGTGCCTCTTTACTCCTCCCTCCCCTTTCTCTACACCACCTTTTATCTCCCTGAAGCTCTCTCCTCCTCCTCACACCTTCTTAAACCACACACACATGTGGTTAGAGGTTTGTGCGCTAGCTTTACATCAAACCATCCCAAACACATACTGGCACACAAACACATGTTCACACCCTCTCTCTCTCTCTCTTTCTCTCTCTCTCTCTCTCACACACACACACAGCAAATAGGAAGTGATGTGGCCATACACACTGAGATAACGGCAGTGGGAGTGTTTGCAGTGACAGCAAAGGGACTTAAGCAACAACTAAATATCCTCAGTACGGTCTGACACAAAACATTGGTAAGATTAGTTTATTTCATTGTCCTCACTAGTTTCACAGTAATTGTTTTAGCATTAGCATACTTATATTATCGTGTTGTTTGTAGAACTGTGCGACACTTCAGTGTAACTTTGAATGTTGTATTGTGCATTTCCTCATTTCCTCAGCTTGATTTCAGTGACGTTATTTTGTGTGTGTTTTTGAACAGTGGCTTAGCATTTGGACTTTTTTGTATGTACTTGATTGCACACTTCCTCTTATGTCTGAGTGATGTAATGAATTAATTAATTAATTTAAATTTCCCATGGAGAGTAGGATAATTGCAACAGAGGCACTGTAACAAGATACAGCAGTGAATATAAAGAATATATGAATAATTCAGCTTACAGCTCCACTAGAACATGTTTGTTGTGACATGTTTGAAAATGCAAAATGAAGCTGCTAATTTCACTGGTCGGTGATTCCACTAAACACATAACACACACTTTAGTCATTACAGTGTTGCAGGTTTGCAGTGATGAGAGTAAAGTCGGTAGAATAGCTGTTGTACCAGTGTTGTCCACATAGTGGCAGTGCGCTCATGTGGTGTATAGAGGTTGTTAATGGCGTGGGGCAGGGGGGCTTTTTGGAAATGTCTGCTCTGTTTCTGCAGGATGGGTGTGTGTGTGT
This sequence comes from Lates calcarifer, assembly GCF_001640805.2. Classification (NCBI taxonomy): domain Eukaryota; kingdom Metazoa; phylum Chordata; class Actinopteri; family Centropomidae; genus Lates; species Lates calcarifer. The sequence continues at coordinate 12,706,870 of NC_066833.1, read as the reverse complement.
GTGTGTGTGTGTGTGTGTGGTGTGTGTGTGTATGATGATGATGACAATGAATCTGCATGAGACAGGTCTCTCAGCACATTTATACCACCACAAAACTTTGGCTGCATGCACCTTCAATCAAAAACACAGCAATAGCATTTAAATGCAACAGTTGCCATTTTCATCATCATCTTTAAGTCAGTTTGAAATGTAAGGCAGATTAGATACTGTGGTGGTTCTTAGATTAACCACTATGATTTAGATTTAAATTGCATGACAAATTGAAGAAAATGCACATCCCATATGGACTGAGATGAAAGTTATGTGAATGATTGCAGAGGGCAGAACCCAGAGCAATGATTCATCACGAGTGCAGTGGCCTGTTCAGACATGTCAGCCTGTGACTCTGCTGCAGCTGCTTCAGGATGTGCAGCTGATGTTGAAGTTCAACCTTCACTTTGTACATTTCTGCGTGTGTATGTGTGTATGTGTGTTCGTCAGACCCATGTGGAATGCTGAACAGGTCAAGACAGGCTGCTGAGGGTGAATCTGCGTGGTGTAACTGTCTGGGCTCGTCAACACGAGACATGGTTTCTGTCAGCCGTCAGTCCACCCACCCAACCATTAAACACCATCAGACATAAAATATCTATAGTGACAGGTACAACTACTAACTGGATGTTATACACAGGATAACAGTTTACCTAAAGAGAGCCATCTGTTGGATTCAGTCAGAATTAGAGCAGAAATAAGAATGGTATCAAGTGGTGAACAATACTGTCAGTTTGCACTTTGTAGTAAATGTTGTAAAATACTAGAAGAGAATTTTAATATATGAGGTATGTGTGGTTGGTACAAAGAGAGAGTGGTGGTTATCAGGGATGCCCCACACTCAGCTCAGTCTACATTTTGCATGTTCTGTTTTATAGCAACACAACTTGACCTCTGTTTACATCTCCTTCTTCTTTGGCTGTCTGTTGACTTTGCTTGTCTGGTCACTGCCTCTTGTTTGCAATTAAACACATAGGAGAGGCAACTATCAGCTGTGTCTGAAGCTGTGCATCTGTGTCTGTCAGAGTGGAGAGGAGTTCTTGATCCCACATAACATTGTGATGAATTATTCATACGTTGACATTTTCCCCTTTCACAATAGTTTGTTGTTTCTTCTGGGAAACAGAAGAACACTGAGAGCACTGAAGTGAATACAGAAAACTTGAAAATAGCACTCTATAATAGGTGACATGACATTGCTCCGTATAGTGCAGCTTTATGTATTAACTCTTACTGTTTCTGTCAGTATTGATGTTAAAGTTTATTGTTTACCTCTAAAATGTCCTGCTTCAGCTCATTTTTAAAGTTTCGATATTATGTTTGGCCTCAAACATCCAGTATCAGTCAGGCTCTGACACTGACCTCAAGTACCCCCCGTATGACAAGTGCATCTCTGCTCTACATGACTACTTATCAGTGCTAACAGCTTGCCATTGTGTGAGCAGTATATCTTTGTGTGAGGAGGGAAAATAGCCTTTCTTTTTCTTTTCAGTTATTTGTACTCTCTCTTGTTGTTCTCAGGCTTTCTATTTAAATAGAGGAATGAAAAGAAGTAGGAGGCAAACAAAGACAATAGGGGCCAACGCCAGAAAAGGGCAATGTTGCTCTTTTTAAATCTCTTTCTACTTTTCTCTGAGGTATTCCCCCTCTACCTGCTGCAGGAGGAGGAGGAGGGGGAGGAGCAAGAAGTAGCTGATAGGTGTGCAGGCTGGGAGACCACACCTCTGTATATGTCCTTCCTCAAGGGTGTGAGCCCTGGAGGTGTGTTTGAGAGAGAGGACGAGAGCAGCACAAGACTGAATCTTTTTATTTTGAATCAAACATCTAGGCACCCCGTTCCTTTGTACCCCCATTACTGTGGACTGTGTGTTCTCCACAGACAAGGGTTAGGAAGGAAGGAAGGAAGGAAGGAAGGAAGGGAGGGAGAGGAGAGAGAGAGGCAAAGGGGAGATGAACTCTTTGAGGCTGAAAGAGTTATCAAACTCAGACTTGTACAGACGGAGACAGGAAAGACCAGACAGCTATGGAAGTCTGGCCAGGGACAGCCTCAGGTGAGTCCTCCTGTATGAAGCTTTTATTCTTGTGTTAGATTATTGATACAAGTGAATTTGATCATTCAGTTGTAGGATGACTGTTTTGTGTGTTGGTCTTTTATTCGCATTATATTGTAAGGTATATTGCAACTGATATTCTACCCACCACCTGTATGTGAGTCACTCTCAGTTTGTACCAGGCAGTCTTCACCTTTTGACTAAAACTGTTCTACGCATTACAAGAAAATGGTCCTCATGCTTTACAGAAATCAGCTGTCTTTTGGTAGCAGCTTACATAAATAGCTAAACTGTGTGTTGCAATAAGGAACCGTTTTAGAATGAAGAAATAGTCATGCTGGGCTTGTAAAACTTGACATTTTTAATGCCTGTCAGAAAGTACAGCTTCCCCTTAGACTGTCTCAGAAACTGTGCTGATGTGGTGTTGGGTTCTTGTTAAAATGTGTAAATGCTTCTGATGACCTTTTAAAATCAGCTGATGGCTGTCAGTCACTTATCCTGCAGTTTCTTTTCTTTCTTATCGCAAGGGTACTTTCCACATTTCTCGACAAATAGTTTTTGAAGTCGTCTCTCCTTCATTTCCAAGTTTGCTCTGCAAACTATTAAAAGTGGGCTTAACCTGTTCTTTGAATATTAACTTTTTAATATGGCACCCTGTTATCTGTTGGGTTGGTTTTGTTATCATTAGCTGGTCATCAGCTTGGCTATCATTATCTGGCTCTCACTGTTTGTGCTGTTAACACTATCATTATCAAAGAACTTATGAAGAGAAGTCCTGTTTGTCGTGTATGACGAGGACGATGTGGTGGAGTATTGATCAGCAATATTGCACTGAGGCTGCATTCCTCTGAGTCGTGTGAGCAGCAGCGATAGATGTACAAGACTCGTGTTAGTTTCACAGATTGTTAGCATCATTTTTGGGATTGTTCCTTTTCTGCCTTTCACAAATACCTCTCAGTCTCTCTCTCATTTTCTCCCTCTCTATCTCACTGTCAGTCTCTTTTGTATGTGTGTGTGTGTGTGTGTGATCCTGAAGTGTTTAGAGGAATGTAGCAATGTGAGGAATGTGGACAAAAAGAGGGAGCTCTGCCGTTAGCAGTGTCCCCAGTCAAACCAAAGACACTTCATCTCTTTCCTTATAGCCTCCGCCTTCCCATGCAATGCCTCCTTTATATTCTTTTTGGAGGACTGATGATATGAAAATCACAGTTTTGACTGATACATCAATGTATGACAATTCAGACTTTCTTTGTAAGTTACATCAGTAAGATGAGACCATATTAAGCCACGTAAGACACTGAACACAGGCAGAAAACAGAAAAAAGCTTTAGACCAACAAAAATGAGTCCGAATGAACAGTGCTGAAAAAGAGAATATGAAGTTATTTACTCTAGTTCTGACAGTTTTTAAGTCATTTGTACCAAAATAGAATCACGTTCTGTTGTGTGGAACAGATTGCAGATTTATACATGATGATGACACTCAAAAGTACATTCTGTGCTAGCGTTGTTTTGCCATCAGTGCAGCACCTCCAGGTAAAATCATAAATTCTAACCACCTGAAAGGTCAGTAGAAGTCCTATCACAAGCCATAAAAACAAAAACCCAGCCAGAAAAGCAATATTTTTGTTCAAAAATGAAAACTATTTTCAGAGTTGTGTTGTCCTACCATATTAACCAGGATTAATTACTGCTTACCATGGAAAATCATTGTTGTATGAAATTAAAACAGAACTAAATCCACAAAGCGTCTGTGCTGACCCACAGTGAGATAAGTTTTATATCTGAGAAAGTCCCAGTCACATCCAACATGTCAAAACAAATGATTTAATCAGCAACATTGTAGAGATACATTAGGGGTTTGTGTGTGTATGTGTAAGGTGTTACTGTTGTCCTCTGGCCTGTATGTGTTCCAGGCTGAAGTTAGTGACACTGGACCCTTGATAATGCAGGTCAAACTGGGCGTCTGGAACAAAAAGTGCAAAACAAAGGAAATGTTAGTCATGAATTGTGCTTGCACAGTCACCGAATCAGTGTGTTTCACTGAGTGCTACGTGTGTGTGTGCTTGTGTTAGTGTGTGTACTCTCAATGCCTTGCCAAAGGAAGAGTGGTTTTGCCCAAACAGTCCTCAAGTTGGTGTTGCCATGGTTGCTGTTGACACAGTGTGTGTGTGGGTGGGTGCGGGTGTGTAAGCAGGCAGGGTGTGTTTGATTTGTTTCTCCAGCCTGAGTCCCCCTTGTCTTGCACCGGCTGAGAGAGTCAGGGCCTTTGCTCAGGTCTAAAAAGTACAGACTGATTCACTCAGCTTACAGGAGGAAAAGTTTTATGGTGCTCATTCAAATGCTCGTCACTGTGTTACTGAGTATAATGGACATATCCCCCCTCTGTTGGAGTATGAATGGTTTTAGCTCTATAATATTAATAGCCACAGATGTCAGTATACTTCCTACATCTTTTTCTTTAACATGGGTGTCCTGACCTTTGACTTTTAATGACCTCATAAGGAAGTCTCAAAATCCTATCCCACAGTGGGAGCACACCACAGACACCTTGCCGGCTGCTGCCAGTTGCTGTAGCCATTTTTAAGCTCAGGTTTGACATTGGCACTCACATTCTCTCTCTCCCTCTCTCTCTCTCTCTCTCTGGCTCTGAAAAGTGAAACCAGTATTCCTTCAATAAAGATCTACTTAAGCACGTCCAAAATAAAACACTGGATTCAGACATATAATCTGTGGGACAGTGACAGTGAGCATCAGGCAATATGCTGCTTTATTCCATGTAGTGTGGCACCACACCACTCAGGAGCCTACAACAGAAAGACTTGCATGGTGAGTGAAAACCAAAACTGACAAAAATTAAGAGACTCTAAATTTGTAGTGTAAATGTTTGAAATGCTAATTGCAGATTCATTATAAACTAAAACAAATATGAACAATGCAAAATCAGTCATGTCAGCCCGGACACCAGAGAGCTACAGAGTTTCCTGTGCTCTCATTTTAGGGTGGAACTCTGCAACATGGCAACGACTGTAATCAGGAGGAAAGATTATGCGTTTCCTGTTAAGCACCCACCCTCTGCCCATTGTACCCCAGTCACTCAACACTGGTTCCCAGTGGATGAGACTCACCCACAAAGCAGGTGACTATGGTCTCGAGACAATGATCTGTTTTGGAATAGCTCTGGAAGCTTTAAATGGTGCCTGGTGAAATGTTTGGCTCATTATGTCATTCAAAACCCAGACTGTCTCTTGTTAGAGACCAAATAGTTTGAATATTGTTTAAAAGTGAAGAACGTGAGGTTATGCTAAACTGCGCCCACTGCTACAGTTAACAGTCCTGGGAAAAGAAAAGCATTTAAATGAATAATTAAGAAATAAAAGTTGAGGATTCAAATGAAAAATGTGAATTAATGACTGTGGATGTAATGTGCAGTTTGGCAGCCCCTTTCAGAGGAGGCAGAGTTGGCCTCTACTATGTATACAAACTCTCTCTCTCTTACACACACACACACATACAGACACAAAACAGCAGCTGCCAGCACCTAGTTTGGAGTTGAGGCTCCACTGAGTGTCTATTTGTAGAATGATGGAGTAATGTAGAAGAGTGTTGTACTGAAAGTCCTGGAAACATGGGACACACACACACACACAGGACTATAACATTGTAGTTTTGACTCTTTAGATTAACAGTTTGTCCCTTAGTTTTGGAGGGTGAGCGCAGCGACTGCTCTCCAATGAAGCATCAAACATGTTTGTCTCACTGGAGTGTATTTCCAGATCCGGCTTGATGTTTTCATGGTTTGGGAAGTGGTCATTAATTTGAGATGCCAGTAGAGTTTAACCACATAAAGAGCTATCATTTTCCCAGATGAGACACAGATCCATGGGTTTCAAGGAATGCCAAGGCTTAGACCAATGTTGGATTTCCAGAGGCAATTAACATATTTTAGGAGTGTAGCTCGAGAAAGCTTCAGATAGATGTTTTAAACTGATTCGCAAGCCATTCTGTTGACTCACACTTGAAGAGGACTCATTCCATGTTTCCATTATGTCCTGAGTTTTAATCCTGTCAGGGTCCTTCACTGCCAAACATAGTCAGTCCATAAATAATCACATGACATTGTTTAGCAATAGCAAGGCTTTAAGTGCATTTGGAAATGGTGAATGGGAAAGTATGCAAAGATTCCAAATTAACCAGCAACCAGTGTGTGTGTGCTCACTGTGGCGATCAAAGCTAAATGTGGCATTTGTTATTTGTCATAGGTCAAATTCTGTTATGTTATTGAGTGTCCTGCCACACAAGAAGGCGCACAACACCATAGCTGCAAGGAGACATTATGTTGGTGGATGATGGTGAAATAAGGGGAGCATAAAAATTCTGCATTAATTTGGTCAGATGCAGGAGTCAGGTTTTTCCAACCAGTGTCACTCACACTGTAAATGTGTAATTCAACAAACTGCATTGCATCGCTCGCATCAGGAGGATAACACAGCCTCTGTATATGTGTGTGTAAACATACTACTACTTTATTTCTTTCTCAAGTGTGTTTATTCAGTCATGTCAAACACATATTGAAATGAATAGTAATTTGTTATTTATACTTTTATTAGTATCCCACTGCTTAAGTGTCTCAGCTTTGCAGTGCAACATTTCCACTTTGTGCAATACCAACTTACAGCCACATTTTTATTTCTGCCAGAAATCTGAGAGTTCCAGCTGTTTAACATGCAAACACAGTCATACGCAGATTTATAGCATGAGGAAATGTTAACCAAAGATTGTAAGTATTAGGGACACAAAACAGAGAGAAAACATACACTACAGAGAAGGTTTGTGTGTGTGTGCGCGCGCGCCATGGCATAGTGACCTCTGTTTGGACAGGCGTCAGGGTGGGCTCTTTAATTTCAGTAACCTGCCCAAGAATAGACAGTGAGTGTGACAGGAGGGGAGACTAAGTTTGTGTGTGTGTGTATGTGTGTGTGAGTGGGAAAAAAAGAGAGAGAGTTGATGTGGGAATGAGGGAAAGAGGGAGTGTGTCTGTGAGAGAGGGTGTGAGTGTGTGTGTGTGAGAGAGAGAGCGAGAGAGGGAGAGTACTCCCAGCACAGTCTGATCAGTGTTTATGTCTCCTTCTTGCTATGTGGATTACAGCTCCCACTGCTTACTGGATTCCCCTTCTCATCACTGGAAACTAACACTGAACCAGCAAAGAAGATTTTATTGGAGTATTAGAAGTTGTGACAGTTAGTTACTTTAATATAGGTGTTAGGTAGATTTCTGCACTTAATTCAAGGTGTTGTAGAGTATGGAGATTAACGGTCGTGCCTTGCCACCATCAATACCTGAGGATAGGGAAGCTGTGGATGTTCCTCATGGGGAGATGAATGGTTACCACCAGAGGCTTCAGGATGGGGACGGGGGAGAGGCTGAGGTTCCGGTGTCCAAGTCCCAGAGGCGGAAGAGCGATGTCAAAGTCTATAAGGAGTTTTGTGATTTTTACGCTCGCTTGTAAGTACACGGTATAGCAGAGGGTTAGAGCAGTGCAGTTTAGTTGTTGACAAAAATAAAGGTTTGCACAGATAATGACACTCAGTATGTGACACTGAGTGAATATGTTTTCATGATCATGTTGTGTATGAAATGTCTCACCAGAGAAATCCCATCAGTGTGGAGTGAAAAGATTTTACCCATCAGCAAACCGGCAGCATGTTGGTGTTGTTTCAGAGTTTATATTATTCTCTGGGACGCTCCTCCTCTTTAAGTCACTTTCATGGAGCATACAGTGAATAACTGTCACATTGAGAATAATACATTTTGGTAGCCGACATGCCAATTAAACAGATGACGGTGCAAAAAATAGTGGAGATGTGAGTGTTAAGGAATTCAGTCTGCTCATACATTGATGTGATTTTAGTCTCTATGCTCTAAGCTTAGTGTAGTGTTAGAGAACATGAGGAATTCTGATATTCTAGGGTTTTACCAGAGAGTTTGACCGGCTTAGGTGCCATGTTTGTGCAGGGGTTACTCTGTGCGCCACAGGAAAGGCTATTTTTGCCAAGGGGGGAGTTGTTATGCAAAGTAGAATATGCCAACTGGCATGCCAAGTATGTGTGCATGAGGGACAGGAAGGCTAAATATACATACCATACTTCTGACTAATCTGGCTTCATCATAAGCTTTGGGAAAACATGGACGTAGGGTCACCCACTGGTTTCTGGAAGGACATTGTGAAATTTCATGAGGAGCTAGAGATAAAAAAAAAATCTGAATTTGGGTTAAGAAGCCGAGATAAGCAAACAGAAGCCACCATTGGAGTGACTAGTTGATGAGATGATGAACTGAGATTCCTGTCAGTGTCAGTGACTGCAGAGGTCTGAAAACAAACTGAAAACAAACTGTTTGCACTTTTCCACTTCTGGAAGACTAAAGTCTTGACTAGCAGCTGGTGGGAAGCCGGTGAGGGATCATGTTCTCCTTGCTAATGACTCCTTCAGACTAAGTGGTCTGTCTGCACCGTTTTCCTCTGTCTACATCCTCTTTTAACAGTGGGAGTTACCACAAGAAGGACTGGTAGACTTGCCCCAGTGCATTGGGCTATTTTGTTTTAGTCCTACAACTGCTCGCAAGCTTGTCTCTAACTCACGGAGGGTGCTAGAGGCAGATACGAGGGTGGAAATGCCTAAGAGATGTATCACTTCCTCCCACAAATCCTTTGGATAGGGCAGGGTTGTCAGTGTGTGTGATATCAGCCCAGGCAGGGTATATAGAACAATATGTATTTGATAAGTCTGTGAGAAGTGGATCCAGATGGAAGCCGTGCTTTTTCCCATACATCTTATTTCACGGTACGCCAGAGAAGTGTGTCTGGGAGCTTTTGGAACGCTCCCTGATTCCCCAGTTGGTCTAACTAAATTAATATGAACAGATGGCATCACTCCATAAAAATCTTACATGGTCCTGTGTATTGTGTGTGTGTGTGTGTGTGTTGCCTGGATACACTTTGGTATTCTGACCTTTCAAACAAAGCAGAGAAGCCAGGATTGTCCCACCATTCTCTCCTTCTTTTACCTTTGCTCTTTCATTATCTCTGTCTGCTGCTTAATCCCATTTTCATTTGCCTCCAGTATCAAGCAGTGTTGTTACTGTGGGCATCAACACTGGGACATTTGCTATTGATTAATTAGTTTGTTGCAGTTTTATCATCATGGAAATAGTCTGTGGTTCAGCCGGAGAATAAATCTGTGATACAAGTAAGGTTGGGGCAGTATGTCGATATAGATCATCAGATGAAAGAGAATCCACCAATACAGAATCTGCTGTTATCTGCTATGCTATATTCATCCATAGCAGTAGAAGTCCGACTCTTGTGTTCAGTTTTTCCTACAAGATAAAAGTTCTTGAAAACATCCATTTGAGAATTAATTCAGGCTGGTCAGATAAACACTGGGCCAATCAGGCAGCTGGAGCTGTGTTTAGATGATAGCATGACTTGCCTTCTCTCGTAATCCCAAACCTTGTCAACAACTATAAAAACCAGCTGGTGTAAATACAAACTAATGTACGATTCAGCAGTTGAATTCCACATTTTCTCACTGTAGACTTATTCAGTTTGAAGGTCAGTGTAGGAGACATTTGACTACTTGTACATGTCCAGATCATTGCCATGATTAATGCTCAGTGAGTGGTGTATTTATCATATGTATAAAGAGTACCTGTTGTGACATGAAGGACAGCAATAACACACATCATTTTGTGTGATAGTGAGCAGAAAAAAGTGTACAAATAAATACCTTTTTGGGAAGCACTCTGGCAGGTTTTCGGGTGTGACCACATTTGTTCTGCAGGCTCTGGCAGCAGTACTTCCTGTATAAAGAGATTATTAGCCTGCGGCCCTGCCCTGCTAATATATTAGTCATGTTTTTCAGAGACGTAACAGTTGTGATTGTTTTATGAGAGGGCAGTATCAGGTCCATGTGTCATACCAATTCTGTCTCACTACTTTTGTTCTTAAAACAGTTAATGAAGTCTGACTGGTGTTTTTTGTTGATATGATATTGACCCATATCTGTGCATGAACTCACATCGCTCAGAGAAACTGCTGATACAGAGCTCAGTGCAGATGGATCAACAGTAACTTCAGCTTGTCTCTCAAAAGACAACATGCAAGTTTCCCATCTCACTGATCCCCACACCCTGATAAGTAGAGCCAAAATAAACCTGGAGCCAAGATATTGTGTGTGTGGGCTGATAACCTCTTACATCACATTTTCCCCAGTCTACTTTTCTTTCTCCTTGCATTGAGTACATCATCCAGTTGTTTTCATGACAGGAGAATTATGGGATACTAATGTTAAAATATTGCTGTTAGGTGTGTTTCCAAAGTCCAAAGTCAATTTGGAGTTTGCTGACATTTAAGAAATATGACACATCAGAGACAAATTCCTTATACATGTACAACCAATGCATGGAGACAGTCAAATCAGATACATTATGTTTTTTATTAAGCTGAAGAAACACAGCTAGTATAACAGAATATCTTGTCCTATTAATCAACACTGAAAGCAAATATTTTAAAAACAATTTCATGAATCATTGAACTATAAATGTAAGCATCTCTGTCTGTCTCTCTGTCTGTATTTTAATTTTCTTCACAACCATCCAATATATGTACTATAATAATTTTACCACTTGTGAATTTCTATCTTATATTCACATAATATCAATTCTATTGTGATAATTTAGAAAGGCAGCATAATTGTGTTAACGTTTTATGGCTTCTTTTTATCCTGAACCAACTAAAAAATATTAAATACGTTTTTGACTTCCACTGCACTGCAACCATTAACAAAGTCTAGTCACTCATTTGCCACCCAGTTTGAGTATGAATGTACTTTTGCATCCTGATTGTGATTTTTTTTTTCTTCTCAGCAACATGGCCAACGCTCTGGCCAATGCCATGTGTGAGCGCTGCAAAAGTGGCTTTGCCCCAGCAGAGAAGATAGTGAACAGTAATGGGGAACTGTACCATGAGCAGTGCTTTGTGTGCGCCCAGTGTTTCCAACAGTTCCCAGAGGGACTCTTCTACGAGGTAACACTTTGTCCTATGATTTCGGTGTAACTTTCTTAATCCAATGAAAGATGCATGATTCACTTCCTGACAGGTTTAATTTCACTTCCAGAGGGCAGTGGGTTACAATAAATGAAAATTGTGCGGTTAAGTTAAAAACACACAACATTAAATCTTGTGTCATCTGGATTTGGCCCAGGTCCAGGTTTGGATTAACAAACTGGTTTTCTCATTTTTCTGGCAGTAACATCACTGTTCAGTGAAAGGTTGTTGTTAGTGCATATCCCTTAACACGTGGTCCTGTTGAGGTAAATAAAGAGGGGGGAGCACAGCTTTAATGCATTATTGAATTACTAGAGGCACATTTCCAGTAAGCTGTTTGCTCACCAACCTTAACACAAGGTTTTTCAGGCTCCAGAGAACCTGATGCTCTTTATGTTGGTCAGTTTGTCAAAGAGAAGGTGTCTCTAATGCGCCGATCAATAGAAACATCAAAGCAACGGGTGTGACATTAATTTTTCATTCCCTATTCTACTGCCATAAATAAACACCAGTCAGGTGAACAGATACAGACAGAACGCTAGCTCTAAAAACTCTGCACATTCATACAGACAGGAAGATGCAGTCATTCGTCTTTCAGGTTCTTTCTCTTGATTTATTTGAGCTTTCTTAATCTCTCTGTGGAGGAATAACTGTATGTCAAGAATCAGTTCTGTAAGATTGAGTCTTAAGAAAGTCACATTTCCATAGAGCCAAAATGCAAATCAGGTTTTTAACACAGACTTCTCACCATGTGACCAATTCAATTCTGAACTGAGAAAATTCAGACATTGAGTCATATTTTTAGCCAGGTATTTTTGACATTTTAGAAATAGTTTGTGTACATAGATTTTTATTAAAATACTGTTTATTAATATGATTGCAATTACAACGTGTTTATGTACCTTATGTATACTATGATTAATTGTGTGCAAATTGTTTGATTCTGTTGATAGTTTGAAGGCAGGAAATACTGTGAACATGACTTCCAGATGCTGTTCGCTCCCTTGCTGCCACCAATGTGGTAAGTACAGGAACTGCAGTAAAAGAGAATGAATACCACACACGACAGTTTCACTGTCTGCTCCTACCCACTCAGGGTCATATGTAGATGTAGCCTGGAGTGTTATGACCTTTAAATAAGTATTAAGTAGCTGATTTCTATGTTGTTCTTCTTTCAGGTGAATTCATCATCGGCCGCGTGATCAAGGCCATGAACAACAGCTGGCATCCAGACTGTTTCTGCTGTGATATCTGCCAGGCTGTGCTCGCCGATGTTGGTTTCGTTAAGAATGCTGGAAGGTCAGTTCCTCTGCAACCGGCCACTGTAATTCCACCGGTGATATTCATCTAATCATATCAGCAACTGCCTTTTACAAGATTGTATTGTCTGGCACTCTTCCTCTTGAAAGCCAGTATTATGAGAAAAGTAACCTGTAGCTTGCTGTTGTGTACAATAAACTGTGTCAGGGTTAGATGCTGAGCAGACTGGTCAGGTGTTCTGTTTGTGTCAAGAAAAACCTGCTTTGCTTTTTTTGAAGAAAGCTGGTTATATAGGCTGTAGAATCAGGATAATATTTAGCGCTGCTATTCAGTGACCTCTGCATCAGTTGTATCACACAGGACAAAGAAGTGGAAGGATCCCTGAAAAACATGCCAGAGAAGATATATCAGTTTGATTATATTGATCCAACTTAGAAGATGAATAAAGTGTCTAATTAAGTATTTCTCTGCCTTTTTGTTTTTTTTGTTTTTTTTTTCTCTCTCTCTCTCTCCCTTCAGGCACCTGTGTCGTCCATGTCACAACCGAGAGAAAGCTCGAGGCCTTGGCAAGTACATCTGTCAGAAGTGTCACGCAATTATTGACGAGCAGCCTCTGCTGTTCAAGAATGACCCGTACCACCCTGATCACTTCAACTGCAACAACTGCGGGTAAACATGCACACAAACCTGGCTTGATGTGTCACAGCATGAAGACAGTGATTGTCCTGAAAACACCCCTTTGTTCACACTTGCAGATAGAGGTCTTTTAAGTCCATGCCAGATTCACGCTTCACTGGTTCTGGAGTCACAATTGTGCAAATCTGATGTTTTTGGATACTTTGATGGTGGGATCCACTGGCCTGAATATGTTACAATGAGACAGATCACCTGTGATTATGAGGTTCAATTATTACAACACAAATATTTGTTGCAACTCTCAGTCACTGATAGAATAAAGTTATCAGAAAAACCTCACTGAGAGCCAACAAAAATAGGTTGCAGGCACAAATACCCAGCACGTGTAGTACTTTCAGTCTGCCACAAAGTGATAGAGCAAAGACTTCATAGAGCTCTCTGCTGGACACACTATGTAACTGTAAAACAAGTTGCGTGTCACATCCATAAGGTGATCTCAATCAGTGTCTTGTGACGTCTTATATGAAAAGGGTGTGGTCTTTACTTGCATCACAATTAAACCCTCACAGAGTGATGTGTGTATTTTTGTGTAACACAGTGTTGGTGTACTTTACTGTTCCAGATGTATAATTAACATGTAATTGTCAGATTTAGTGCTTTTTCTTCATGTTTTCTTCTTTTTACATAAATAGAAAATCATCACCATCAAAATCAGTATTGCTTTGGAATGTTTTCAGACATATTTCAATGCTTATCTTGTTTTAATCAGGAACTGTGGAATGTATTTACATGTCCTGCATTTTTTTTTCTGCTACCCAAACTGATCTGGTGTTATTTCCCTCCGCCTCTGCAGTAAGGAGCTGACTGCTGATGCCAGGGAGCTCAAGGGGGAGCTCTACTGTCTGCCCTGCCATGACAAGATGGGTGTCCCCATCTGCGGGGCCTGTAGGAGACCTATCGAGGGCCGTGTGGTCAATGCCATGGGCAAGCAGTGGCATGTGGAGGTGCGATGTTAACCTGTAACCTGTAAACCTTTTGAAACAACTTTAGTTATTCTTTGTTTAATATTTATTGTCAGATTGTTTTCAGATGTATTTACATTTGAAATGATATATTGCCTACATTTTTAAATTGTTTTTACTGCCTGTTTTTTGTGTAGGTCTAACCTAAGCACAGTATCTCTGAGATTCCCAATATATCCAATAATTCTTGGAAATGCAGTTTAATTGAAATTGTCCATTGAGTAGCTGAAAAGCTGTCCATTCAGTGTGTGTTTATGGCCATGGTTTATTCCTATTTGTTTGTTTTTATATTCATTTCATTCCACTGTGTGCTCTTTAAAGTGTGCTACATGTGTGGTTCACACCTCTACCAGCTTTATCTCCACAGTTTTCATCTCCGAGCTGTGCACATCATTCCTCCAGTCATTTCACCACCTTCTGTATCTTTATTTTCTCTTCTGTCATTTTACTTTTTGTGGTCATTTTCCTGTCATCCCTTGTCCACATGTAGCATCATGTGTGCACTGTATGTGAGCGCCCATTTCAGGGCCACCCATTTTATGAGCGAGGTGGTCGTGCCTATTGTGAGAGACACTTTTGACATGGTGAGGGGATTAATGATCGGCTCGTTGCTGACTGCTGCCCCGTATCTCACTTCTCCCTGCCTGGCTAGAACCTCCCAGCCTTAATATAAGGGTTACGCTAATATATAACTTCACCAGTTGGTCTTTTTTATGTTCATCCATAAAAGTCTATCCAGTTATCTGTCAGAGGCTTTTCATACTCTACAAGAATAAGATTCTGTGTGAAATCAGTTCTTTGTTTTCAGTATAACAACAGTCAAACTTGAAAATGTTGAATATTGGTAAAAAAAAAAAAAAAAATATATCCATATTGGTGTAACCCTGCTCTGTAGTACTTATCCATGATGTCCTTTTACACAGACACGCAAGAGGACTGCATTGAGTTTGGAGGACTAGTGCACCCTCTGGTGTCGTTATTGTACTCATTCTCTCTACTCTCTATATTCAGTTTGGATGCAGTAACAAAACATCTGTGCTGAATTGAACTGGTTGTGGTCTGACCTGATAATGTCTAATCCAGACTGTGAATGTGATCATGTACTGACCAATGGCTGTGCTAACCATGTGTGCTTGGCCGTGGGTTTGTTCGCAGCATTTTGTGTGTGCTAAGTGTGAGAAACCCTTCCTGGGACACCGTCACTACGAACGCAAGGGCCTGGCCTACTGCGAAACGCACTACAACCAGGTAATGCTCAACTGCGTTGGGAACACGCAAATAGAAGTTAAAACATGCTGCTTTCCTGTTTTTGCCTGTCATGAAATCTCTCCTCCCCTGGTTCCATTTATAGTATGTAAGTCATCAAAACAAGCTCAACTCTTAGCATTAAAGTCTAGATTAGTTACAAACTGGGGCTGTGCATTTGACCAGGGCTGCTAAAATATGACGTGATGATGGAAAGATGGATGGTGGAGGATGGTCATGTGGGAAAGTTACATCTTCCCTCTTAAAATAATTGCCTAAGTCATTTTTTCAGATTTTTCAGGAAACACAAAAAACTGAACCACTTGTTGAATATATGATATTTACTAACAATTTTAATCAAAACAGTTATAACAACAGATGCCTATTGACATACAAACCAGAAGGTCAGTCAAACATGGAACATGAGAGAATTAAATAGCAGGCAAATTAAAACTAAAAAAGTCACATTCTTGACATAGGCAATTATACTAAAGGGGTAGAATGGCACGATCTGTTTAACTGAGGATGTAGGCAATTTTACCAGAGGTGGCCAGCATCATGAGGAGATGATTTAGGAAAAAAAAAAATGTAAAAAAATGACTTAAGCAATTATTTTAAGAGGGTGACGATATGTGAAATTTTAAAGTTGGTTGTAAGCAGTAATGCATTTATAATCTACCGTCCAATCAGAAGAGTCATTTTTTCAGTCTATAAGTTTCACTAGAGTGCACTGTTTTGGTTGACGTTTTAATTGCAATAATTGGTAGACATTTGGATAAAGAAAAATATAAAACATTTTTGCTGGTGTATATAAAGAACACTGTGTGGTTTTCCTAGCTTCTGACATATATAAAAATATATTGATACAAGACAGAACACTTTACCGTCATCAAAATGGCATTTGATTCCAAATAGATTTTGAACAAGTTATAGCTGGCAGTACAAAGTTTTAATAACACCATGGTATGAACAATGCTGGATCAGAGAGGCCAACATTTTGCCAGTGTAATGGCTCCACCTAGTGATACAAAAACGCAATACTCAAGTACTTTTCTGTGAGGTTTTAAAATACCTTCGAGGCCTGTGTTTCCTTGCATGGCATCTGAGGGCAGAGTGTCATTTTAACCATGATGAAGACTACCACTGCTGCACTGTGTTGCATAATTTTGTAACTCATAAGACGTGTCACTGCTCACCCTGTTTCTCTCTCTCCCCTCGCAACGCTCAGCTCTTTGGAGACGTTTGCTACCACTGCAACCGTGTTATCGAAGGAGATGGTGAGAAAACATCAAATATATGTAAACATTACAGTGGTTAACATAAGTGTTGATTAAAGCACTTTTAAGGCATGCTTCTCTTTTACACTGCATTGACTGTATAGTAATTTATACATTGTATGGGCTCCCTTGAAATTCGATTCAGAGCTTCATTATGTTTAGTCTATTATTCTGGATCAGTGTCTCATGTGACTGTGTCGTCTTTTTCAGTGGTGTCTGCTCTTAACAAGGCTTGGTGTGTCAACTGTTTCGCCTGCTCTACCTGCAACACCAAGCTGACCCTCAAGTAAGTTGTACAGCGAGTCTGAGACACACATTAACTCTGTCACTGTGGAATGGGATCAATCCACTCATTTTAGCCCAGGATTATGTTCTTATTAGGTATTAATTATATTCTCTGAAGACTGTCAGGAATTCATGTGTGAATTGGCCAAGCTCTCTCTCTGCTGCTTGTCATTTTTGTCTTGCACAACTACCCTGCGTTTGGGACTACTCGCTGCTGTTAACTATTTGGTTTTCAAACTTGTCCCTTCTTGATTTTCTCACCTTTCTCTTTTAACCTTGTGTCTCTGTTGGGCTTGTCTCTCCACCTCTCCTCCCTTTTATCATCCCACTTCTTTGTCCTCTTGTATGCTTCTCTTGCGCCACTTTTCCTTTCCCTGCCCTCTGTCCTACTTTCATCTCTCTTCCTCCCACATTTTATCTTTCCCTTTCCATCCTTCTATGTCTTCACTCCATTCCTGCCTCCTCAATGTCTCTCTCCTCCTCCTCTTCTCCAACTGCCCTTCTGCTTCTCTTCTCCCCTCTTTCACACCTCTCGCCATCTCTCCCTTCTCCCTACTCTGTCAGGGATAAGTTTGTGGAGGTGGATCTGAAGCCGGTGTGTAAGCACTGCTATGAACGCCTGCCGGACGACATGAAACGCCGGCTGGCCAAGCGTGAGCGCGACTCAAAAGACAAGAAGAAGAAATTATTGATACCCATGTGTCTGTGATCCTCTTTTTCTCCTTTCTCCTCATTTCCACTGTTCCTCCTTTGGTCAGTTTCCATCTTTTTTCCTTTATGTTTTATTCTTCTGCTGTTTCATTGTCATCGTATTTCAAACATGCTCCATGCAACTTTCATCCCTCATTTCACTGTTAGAATTAGTTCATTCACCTTTTGAAATCAGGATTTAGTAGGTGAATATACACCAACTAGACACATTTAAGTGCCTTAACACTGAAAACATTCCAGCACATAACCACTGGTCAGGATTAAGGCTGGTACTCTGGTAACCTCTGCTTTGCAAACAGGGAAATCAGATCAGTCACATGGTGAAGGGAAGGCTTTGTTTCTCAGGTCTCCCTATCTGTCTGGGGCGGAAGGGGTAAAGCCCTAATCACTTCCGGCAGCCTTCTGGCAGCAGCTGTGTAAGTGCCGAGGTCCCAGGGGGTTGACACGTGCCCCGGTCCTGCCAGCGATTATCTGCTTTGGGAGGGAATGTCATCCAGGGGCAGCTGGGGGGAAAGGTTTAGAGAGCTGGCCAGTGAGTGGAATTAATGGCACAGAAAACAACCACAGAGAGAAGGCAATCATAGAACTTACAAACCGTCATGGCTGAAGTGAAAACAAAAGTAGGGATCAGGAGCAGTGGTACTTTAAAATAATTTAAAATGACATTAGCTACTCATTCACAATATTCTGTTGTTTTTTTTTTGTTTGTTTTCCATGCTGACATTTCAGTGTACTGTTGCACCAGTGATTTGTAAGAGTATGAAATGTTTGCTTTGCTTGGTGTCCTCAGGTGCAGCTACAAGCCAGCAAGTCACAAAATCATTTTTCATACTGCACTGACACATAAATGAACTTACCGGGAGTGATGCAACTATCCTCCAACTTGTAACTGTTCATCTTTCTTCTACAGGAACAAGTTTGTGGAGTTTGACATGAAGCCAGTTTGTAAGAAGTGCTATGAGAAATTCCCTCTGGAGCTGAAGAAGAGACTGAAGAAGCTCTCTGAAACTGTTGCACGGAAGTAAACGTGCGGTCAAGCTGCAGGGGGGGATGAGGCCGCGAGGTGGCCATGCATGGACGAAGTCACATTTCCAGAATTGACAATCGTATAAGAAAGAAATTGTGCTTTTAATATCATTGGTATTTTAAATTTAAGTTGGCTTATTTCAGTGGAACACTCCACTTGTTGTCCTCTCAGTTACAGCTGCAAAGCACTGAGGATCATTTCATGAGCCCGACACTGACAGATTGTTGGTCAGTCAGTAGCTTTAACTTTAATCTATTCAGCTCCTTTTGGCTCAAATGCTGCACTGTACATTTTTCATTTGCTTGCCTTATTTCACTGCTTTCACTGCTCAAATGACAATGGACGAGCTTTAAGAGAACACTGAAACATGGGGATAATATAACTGCTAAAAAGCTGTGTTGACAGGTTGTTCAGCTGTTTGCCAAGTTGTCTCATGATGCCAAAAAATCTGTCTCCTGTTGGACTTACAGTATGTTACTGATACTCTTGTATAATATTAGAGTAAACCCAAACCAAGTTGGAAAGAAAATGCAGTTGTAATGTGTATATAATATCTCTAATATTTCATGTTTTCCACCAACATGTATTATTTTATCTATTACTTATGTGTATGTTATGTAATATTATGCAAAATAAGTTTGTGTTTAGCTCTATAAAATAAGATTTTTTTTTTTTTTTTTTGCATCAACAGTTTCTTGACATCATACTGTACCTCAATGCTACAGTGATGGACTGAACCATCACCTGGAGTATGTTGGATTGCCTTGTTACATTCTATGCATTTCATGTGTGAAACAATCTCTATGCCAAGTTGTATTTACACTGAGTTACCAGTTTATAAGGTTGACTTTTACAATCCAAAATAATCCAACGTAATCACCCAGAAATAAAACACAAGCTAATAATGTTCTGTTTTTGTTTTATCAACCCTCAGTCACCTGACAGTGACAGAATATTAGAAACACCTTTCAAAGAAATGTGGGTCAATTCAACACCAGAGCTTCAGCTTTAAAATTATTGTAGAGATTAATCAACACCTCTGACATGCTGTCAACAAATACTGAATATCCTAAGCTTCACAGTGACAGCTTTTATTGCATGACAACTGGTAACTGTGTGTGTTACAACATGATGGCTTGTGGCATGTGCAGAGAGTAATGTTAGATGTTAGAACATGCGTCTCTGCTGTTTGTAATCCAGAGAAAGTGATCCTCTTAGGGAGGTGCACCAACCTCCTCAGGGCTCAGACCCTCTTAGGAAAGAAATCCAACTGTTGTGAATGGGAAAGAATCATTTCTGTTTCTGCAATGTTTCACTCAAGCAGTATTTAATTATAGAAAGCTTATCTTTTACATAGTACTTTGATAGAAAGACACATTCCATTAGTTTATGGAAATATAAAGCCTATGTTACTGTTATGAATTTCACCACCTAAGCCACAGCATTTCTCATATTTCACATAGTAAAACTATCCTTTGGGCTGTTGTGAAGCAGAACTTCAGCTCCACTAAAAATAGTCCAGTAGATAGTTTTATTTGATCTCTTTCTACCTGGGTGACTGAGATGACTCTACTGCTCTTATACTGTATTTTATCTTCACATTGCTTATCAAGGGACAATATTTCCCCATGTTAACACACCAAAGTGCATGTTTTAGACTTGAATGGAAAGCTATTTTAACTATATCTAAGATAATTCTGTCAGTTCATCCAAATAAATATGTAAATCAATGCTACTGGTGTACATGTAGTAGTGTTTTTGATTTACAGTTTCTGACACCTCTCAGTGTAACATCACCAGCAGGTGTAGGAGTCATGGGTGTGTACCTAAAATAAGTTTTGTCCAGGTAAACAGTAACATACATGCAGTGATTATTGAAACTGAATACAAGTAATCAGTAACACCTATAGAAGTTATTGGTCCTTAAAGTTGTTTTGTTTTTAAGTGTTTTTAGCAGCTTTGGTTTGATTGTCCTACACTGAAAGTAACATATTTGAGCTTAAATATCACACCACTCCTGGAATTAAAAAAACACAAAAAAAAGAGGTGTGATGCAGAGGACACTAGTTTTTTTTTTAAAATAACACATGACACATACTTGTAGTTCTTGTCCATAAACCAGCTTTATTGGCCAAGTTTGTATATTCTACTTCACTTTCTAGGCACCTTTTCCCTCTTTACTGCACTTTGTATGGAGTTAGTTGATAAATAAAAACTATTAATTATTTTTGAAAGAATCCTTGCACATCGTCAACCTGCAAAATTAGCATTTGTATCATAATATTTTCTACTTATATGCATGGACTTTGGTATTTAGTTTGTGTTACATTAGAATAGGTACAGAATTATACAATTTCATCTAATGCAAAGAGGGTTCACCCGTTCTTCAAAATAAAGTGCGTAATGTGTGCGTCACACTGAATACTCGGTTCTCATTGGGTAAAGAGCCTGATTCAAGAGCGCGCACGACTCACGTAACCCTCTGCCATTTGACGGTAATGAGACTGCGCAATAACAGTAATGGGCAGTTAACGTGAAGCAGTGACAGACGAACCGATGTTAATGTCGGCTTTTTTTTTCATTTTTTTGCGAATTCCTGGTATTCTATGCACCTTAGTCCGCCGTTTTAGAGGTACTTGTTTTTGGAAGCCATGCGGCGAAGTAAGGCTGAAGTGGACCGTTACGTTTCCTCAGTACAGAGTTCCTCTCCCTCACTAAAAGAGGTAAGTTTAGCCGGTGGCTAATGTTAGCGTGCCGCTGCCATCATGTCAGCCAGCATGTGTCAACCTGAACACCCGGTTAAATGAACACTAGGTTTAGTTTGAATTACGCTGCCGTTAAATCGTTTAGTTTGAATCTCCTGCTCTGTTCAGGTACTGTTAACCGTTCCTAGCTTGCAGCGCGGACGCTAGCTAACCGGCATAGCAACGCCTCGCCGTGTCCTCCCATTTATGTTCGGAAAATGCGCGGCACGGGGCTGTTAGAGCAGCGCTAGCTGATTAGCCCTGCTAGTTAGCCACCACACAGAGAGCTAGTTAAACCACTTGTATAATTAGCACTAGTTTTATACATCTAGAACGATATGGCTTCAATTCCCCTTTTTAAGCCACTCATTCGTGTATTTTAGAGATTCTGGTATTTAGCTGAACTGGTGACTACTCGATTACCTGTAAACAGAAGTTTCTTGACATCACTAATTAAACGTTAATGTTGCATTAAATATTGTCTGAATCGTTGGGTCGTAGGGGACTGACAAAAAGAACAATAGCAACCTCATAACTATGTAGTTTAATATGTTTGACAAAAGAGGAAATAACTTCATATACATAGCACTTTTCTTGTGCTTTTAAATATAGCAGGTAAGTTCAAATAAGGGCAAGCATAAAACAAAGAATAAAATTAGAAGAGTGGGGTGATAAAACCCAGCAAAATATTACATATTAATTAATAAATAATGTTGCAAGAATGATTAAAAGATGAAATATTGGCGCTTCACTGATATTCATTTTCATTGTTCTCTTTCCGCAGAAGCCAGTCAAAGGATTTTTATTTGCTAAATTGTACTTTGAAGCAAAGGAATATGAACTTGCAAAGAGGTAAGCACACAAGCTTCCCTATTTTTGACTGAATGTATTATTGCTTCTCGAGAAGTCTGCATTATATTGACAGTATGTTTCATGCCCTTCCTAGACATGTATCAGAGTATCTCAAAGTCCAACAGAGGGATCCTAAAGCACACAAATTTCTTGGACAGCTCTACGAGAGAGAGGGAGACATCGACAAGGCAGTAGGATGTTACAAGGTTGGAAAAACATGGCACTGGAAAAACAGAGCCTTTCTTCTTGAAAGAATGCCTGGCATGTTGTGCTCCTTGAAGTCAGAGGTGTCAGTTTTATAAAATGAAGATGATCAAAGTCTGCCACATACCCTACCTTTGATGTAATGAATTTCACGGTTTGGCTTGAGCAAGTTGCTAAACTTAAAACCATTGCCCATGGCCAGGCCAGTCTGTGATTGTGTGTATGTGGGTGAATCAGAGCCATACAGGTTAAAAAGGGCATTGTAATGTACCGCTTGATTCATAAAGTTTAAAACAATTCCGATGGGACAATTAAGAATGTGGATTAATATGAATGAGTACATTTAACAAGCCACATGGTTAATGATGCTCCTTGTTATTCTGGGAAGGATTTAATCTAATGCCAATTTACAGCAGGTGGTTTGTAATAGAGGAATCATTCCACAGCCTAATAGCCATGTCTTACGTGAAGCCAGCCATTCCTACAGCGTGGATAAAGTCTTACTTCTAGTCTGCGTTACAGCTTATTTGACTGACGGCATCTGATCCTCTGAACATCTTAACTTCTTTCAGCTTTCAGCTCTTTTTTTTACAGACTCTTAATTAGGACTGTGTGTTGGTGTGAATGGGTTCCTGTTATTCTAAACACTTTTTAAAGTACTGCCACTAAACTTCATAGAAACTGTACAGAGCTGAAGAAATTAAGGGGAGGGGGAATTGCACATGCTTTGCTTTACTTTCCTGTCGACCATTTCCATCATATAATACACATTTTAGATATGTTTCCTACCTTTGTTAGTTATGTGAAATGTGAAAGATTTGTTTTTAGATACAGTAAGTACTGCATCAAAGTGAACTTTTAATGCCCCATATTTGTTTTGCTCACTGAAATGGTGGTGTACTTGGCTTAGACTTACATTCAAGAATTGAAACAAACATTAACAAGCATGAACATTATGAAAAGGATCATGTGACACAGCTCTCTGAAATATACAGAACTATAGGTCTGGTTGTTAACTGATGTCCAGAGTCTGTGGTTTCCCTATACACCTTTATTCAGGTTCAGTACCTATCTGTAATTGGAACTCAGCTGTAATCATGAACATCCTGAGCCTGTGTGCAAAGCCAGAGCCCATCTAGGTATTATTAAGTACTATTTGCTATATAACTCATTGCACTCCAGGTGGGAATGCCAGCTGTGGAAAAATACCCCTTTGAGCTGTTAAAACACTGGGTCCTGTTCTCACATAGCTCCCTGTGAACTGCAGATCAGCATGACCAGGAGTGACTACAGTTCAGCTTGCTGCTGACTGTTTGCAGCTTAAATAAAAACAGCTCCAGACTGTGATAAATTACAAGAAAGAGACATTTAATTATCAGTGTGAGAAAGAGGAGGAGGTGTCAAGTTTTTATTCTGTTGTCACAAAAAGGGAGACAAACACATTTCACAGAACATATGAATCACATGCTAGGATTCCTTAAGTAATTAAAATCAAGAGATAAAATGACATTAAATTCAGGTCAGTTTTCTTTAGGCTATACACTGTGCAAACTCTCGTCTTGGACTCTTGATTTATCTGGTTTATCCAATAACTTCATTAGATTTCCCTCTCCTCCCCCAACATGTGATTTCATTGTGGTATAAATAGCCATCCTATTGGTTTCTGCTCTCTTTGCCATCTCTGTAATGTTTTGCTGTTTAGTATCATGTCCTTTGGATGGATCACATGTCTGCAAGCTTTTGTAAAAACTGACCCAAGTAAACCTTCCCCTGCTTATGTGTCTGTAGCGGTCAGTGGACTTGAACCCAGCCCAGCGGGACCTGGTGCTCAAGGTGGCTGAGTTACTGGTCAGTAAGGATGAATGTGACAGCAGAGCAGAGTTCTGGGTGGATAAAGCTGCAAAGCTGCTGCCAGGAAACCCTGCAGTCTTCAACCTGAAGGTGAGATTTCTTTCTGTTCTCTAGTAAGACCTAATCATAAACAGGACTTTCCTTGTCATGTGTAGATCCAATCCAGGTGGGAGGTGCATATTAACTAAAAATAGAAAGGATGCCATACTGATTTTTTTGGTATATCTGTGCCACTTTGTGCAGGAACGCCTGTTGAGTCGGCAGGGTCAGCAGGGATGGAACCGGCTGTTCGACCTCCTTCAGGCCGAGCTTGCAGCGAGGCCGGCTGATGCACATGTGAATGTGAAGCTGGTTCAGTTGTTCTGTCAGGATGGTCGACTGGATGAGGCCGTCAAGCATTGCCTGGCTACTGAGAAAAGGGGCATGCTGAGCCATAGTCTGGACTGGTACACAGTGGTGGTGCACACACTGCAGGTCAGCATCGAATCACATTTAGAAGGAGAGTAGTTACAGTATAGTGTACTTGATACTGTAGGTATAATATGTTTTTTTTGTTTGTTTTTTTTTTAACACTGCTTAAAATATAAACCGCTTTAACTGCAAAATAATACTAACAATGGATGACCATTTTATTCCAGGAATATCTGGCTCAGCCCAGCGTATCTACTAATGAAAAGATGTGTCGGCGTCTCCAGAGGGAGCTGCTGTTGGCCCACTGCAGCCTGCTGAGAATCACACTGTCTGAGAGCAGCGTACAGCCCAGTCGTGATGCACTCACAGGGTAGGTCATGTTGAGGTCTTAGGGTGTTATTTGTAAACAAACCATGTAAGCAAACTGTATCCATGAAATCAAATCTAAACTTAAAATCTGCTTAGATGACCATTTATTTCCATTTATTCCACTAAAACATAACTCGAGGAAACTGTGCTGCAAATTAAATGTGCTTGTGTATGTGTGTCTAGATTTGACCAAGCTATGCAGACATTGAGCAGCATTGCAGGCCGCCACACAGACGACCTTTATGAGGTGTTTGTGGAAATGAGAGGTCACCTCTACCTGCATGCTGCTGCACTGTTGTTGAAGCTGGCTCAGGATCGCCAACAGACCTGGAGGGCTGTCATTGACCTGGTTGCACTGTGCTACCTGCTGGCATATCAGGTACTGACACACCAAATCACAAACATAGCCAGTAACTGTCATCAAGTTTATCAGGAATAAGGTATTCCTGTTACCAGAGTTGTTAATAAATCTGTAAATACCTGAATCTAGTGGATTTTCTTTAAGTTGTTAAGACCAAAGAATGTTAAAAATGTTTTTATTTTGTAGACTCTTTTTATGGATTTACTTTTTAGATATTAATTTCATAATATTTGAATGAGAATAATGCTGCAGTGCTGTGGCCTGAAGATGGATAAAGCTGAACTTTTCAACTCAAACTTCTTGTTGTTTGTCCCTCTATCAGGTCCCCAGACCAAAGCCTAAAGTGACCAAAAGAGACCAGTCAGCCCCACAGCCTCTGGAGCTGCTGGCCAACGATCGACAGAGTCAGGCTGGACACATGTTGCTCAATTTGAGCACGGATTCATCTACCTTAATCAGAGAGGTTTGTTCATTCGTTCTAACTCAGTTAAGTCAAAGGTTATAACCTTTTCAATGTGGAATTAAATGCATTCCTAACATTAACACTAACGTTAATTGTTTCTGCATTATATCAGACATAGACACCACTGACAAACTGACACAATAATTTTGTGTTGCCTGTGTATAGGTGGTGGAGGCATTTGGAAATCGTAGCGGTCAGGACTCTCTGTTTGAACTCCTGTTTGGACCACAGGCCTCCACTGGATCTTCGTTTATTGCCAGTGATGACATTCGTTCCCTAAATACCACAGCTCCAGAGCTCTCTCAACTGGCCAAATGGGACACTGGTACAAAACTCTAATCTGACTTACTACAAAAGTAGAAAGAAGATCTCCTCAGTTGTTTGTATCAGGTCCACCTTTATTTTTGACAGACTGGAATGAGAATTACTTTTTCTAAAAAATATGGTTGTGTTTTACAGAATCACATGATTTCAACAGATTACTTTGTGAAGCATCAGCTTATACCAGAGAGTTATAATGTATAATAATATAATATTTGTCTACAACTATCTACAAGCTAGTGTTGTAGTAGTGTTGTGTTGTGTATTTTGAGTACTCCTACATTGTACTAACTGGTGTCTCCTCTGTAGGCTCCATCTTGCTGCATGGTGGTGACTTGCAACATCTGAGCTGGTTGGGGCTGCAGTGGACTCTTCTGGCTGAAAGACCTGCCCTGCGAGAGTGGCTACAGCAGCTCTTTCCCAGGCTCACCCTGGAAACTTCCAAACTGGACACAAATGCACCAGAGTCCATCTGCCTGCTGGACCTGGAGGTAGGAGGAATCATGTGGGCTGGTTTGAATGGGTCAACATAAGTCAGGAGTCTGCAGTCAGGTTTTCACTCATCTCCAATATTAAGGAAATCCCAGTTTAGTTTAACAGAGCATATGAAAGAAGATTTAATAACAACCTCATTAATCCTATTTTTAGCAAGTACATTAGAGCTTTCATTAGAGCTCAATTTGTAAAATGTAGGATTTTTGTTCCAGGAACATGGATTTGGGTTTTCCTGCACATCTTTCAAAATATAAGTGTGTTTCTGTCTCTCTCTCTCTTGTTTTTTCCTTCCAGGTGTTTTTACATGGTGTCGTGTTCTGTAGCCATTGTCAGCTCCAGGAGACGGCGAAGATCAGTAGTGGAATGAACCAACAGCAACAACAGCAGCTCTATGAGCCACGCTGCCTCCCCCTTCCTCTCCTTCGCCTCTTGACCACTGACAGACAGAGGGAGTGGTGGGATGCCATCTACAGTCTTATTCACAAGCAAGCAGCGTGAGTCTGAGAACTGCAGATAGAATATGATACTCAAGGACAAAAACGTCACAAACTAGGGTTAAAACAAAACAGACGGTATATTTAGGTCAGTCTTTAGAGTGAATTATTTCTAGTGTTTTTCTCTGCTTTTCCTAACATTGTTGTGTGAAACAGTTTACGTCTTGCAAATTTCAGGAAGTTTTCTGATAACAAAGTTATCAAATCAGTTAAATCAAAATCTGTTCCTCGATATTCAGCTACTGAGACATGACTCATGGTGGTGTTGTGCAATTGTGCAAATACAGAATAATTTTAGAATCTGGCTGTTAAAACAGACTTTTTGTGTCTACACTTACATTTACCCTCTTTGTGTTGATGTCAAAGTATGTTAAGACAAAAGGTGTGGGCACAAACAAAGACTAGATCAGATCAGATGTCAGGGCACTTTCTTGATTAAGTGTAATTATTATGGAATCCAAATATTCATTTTGATGTGTGTCTTCTTGCAGCCCGAGCATGTCAGCTAAGCTACGGATGATTGTGCAGCATGGACTGAACACTCTGAGAGCCAGAGAGAAACA
Organism: Lates calcarifer; assembly: GCF_001640805.2. NCBI lineage: Eukaryota > Metazoa > Chordata > Actinopteri > Centropomidae > Lates > Lates calcarifer. The sequence continues at coordinate 12,679,092 of NC_066833.1, read as the reverse complement.
TGGGCTTCAGCCAGCACTGGCCATCCACTGGGCTCAGTGTCTCAGCCAGACGGTACACACATGCACACACAGCCACACACTAATACTGATATAGTTGTTTGATTTTATTTATAATAACTAAGTTTAACATTAGAGTTATTTGTGTGTTTCAAAAGTGTGCCAAATTCAATTTAACTCAAAACATTGTACTGGCTAAGCGAAATTGGAACGGGCAGGTAAAGCAACAGATAATGGTGTGAAAAGTTCTTGCCTTTATACATTGTGAGTGCTACTGGACTGCAGTACTGTAGAAGCATCAGTTATGCGGGTGGCAGTCATGCACACACGGACATTCAGCAGAGACAGAAAAATACCACTTGGATAACTCAGCACCTTGCCAGATACTGGGTAGAGACACACATGCCTTTACACCTGCTCCTTTCTGTCACTCACTCTACAACTGCTAAATGTGATTCACTTTAAGATGTCCAAACAGCCACATGTGCTGCTGCTCTATGTGTCCATTTGTTTTGTGTAGAACTTGCAACTGGAGAAACTACTTGTAACTGAAGACACTACTTCTGTGAAAAGTGCATACTCTGTTTTTCTTTCCTTGTGTATATTTTCTGCCCTGCATGAAGCTAATGTGGCTGGCTCATCTTCTCTCTTTGACATCTAGCTGTGTTTGTATGTTGTATAACCCAGGGTGATGGAGTGAACTCATACTACGACCAGAAGGAGTACATCGGCCGCAGTGTCCACTACTGGAAAGTTGTCATCCCACTGTTGGAAAGGATCAAAAACAGGCGCAGTATACCTGAACCACTCGAACCCCTCTTCCTACACTTTTCCTCCAAAGATATTCAGGTTAATACTGTGCTCATAGTTTCTTTTATTATATGAAAGTTTGGATATGTGGGGGAATGGGTGGATGCAGCTTGTGTCCACTCTCTGATCCTGAGACAGTCTAGTGTTAAGTTTAAAGATGTTAAGACTTTTGGCTCTGCCTACAAATTACCATGATCTTTGAACGTACCTCTTAAAAGCTATTTTTATGTCAGCCTTTTATGTGTTTATGAAATATGAATATGAGTGTTTTGGCCCACCCTAGCAAATGTTTATGCACCTTTGATACTGGTAGGCGATTAGCATGACGAATTTGCTAAATGACTGATCTATGTTATACAGTGTTGGCTTACAGTATGTATGTGTGCATGTCCCTTTTCAGATATCTTCTGTGAAGGGCTACGAAGAGGAATTCAAGATAGCATATGCAACTCTCCTTGACATTGAAGGCAGGACAGAGGAGGCCATCGCTACCTTGGAGACCATTAATAACATGTCATCCATCTGGCATTTGGCTCAGGTAAGTCATTGGCTTACCTGAGCCACAACATAACTCGGATAAGTTGATTCAAGAGCCAGTTTTGGGTTTACTAGAGCAGCTTTGTAGTGTCACCACAAAATGTGTCTTAGTAAGAATAGATGGCAAATATTTAAGGAGGTTATGCCTACTAAACTGTATCAGTACTAGTCCCAGTGGTACAGATGTAGATGTGCTTATTCTGACTAAAGATAGTGCTATTACAAAAACCATGAATCAGGTTCATACCAGTCCAGTTAAATACATTTTGATGCCAGTAGTGTAATATGACAAAGAAGTTACAAAATAATTCATTTTCTGAACATGAAATTTGTTTGTTTTTGTTTTTTGGTCACTGCAGTGTTTGCTGACTTGGTGCAGACACAGCTGCATTTCAGAGAATGCTGATCAAACATTTAACTGACAGATTCCTCAAAATTCACCCAGATCAGTCAGCCAATATGTGATATCCGATTGGTGCACGCTTAATATAAAAGCTAGTGCTTCTGACACCTGTACTTGAGCATGTCTTTCATTTTTGTTTTCTGTGATGCGCTGCATTTCCTTGTCAGATCTACCAGCGGCTGTCAGAGGAGGCCAGCAATGGGGTTGAAGAGACCCAAGACAGGTGCATCACTTTCCTGAGAAAGTTCAGGACCTACCTGTCAAAGATCTACAATGCCAATGCAGATGACATTGATAAGGTAATTTTTTTAACCTTCAAGACTTATGGCTTATTTACTGATTGAATTAGCAATGTGGACACAGCTTATCCTTATTCTTTTACTTGTAAATGTGAACTCTGCAGCAGTGTAACCTTTGCCTACATTTTGTGTCTCAGCTGCCTGTGTCCATGGAGGAAGTTGTGGACCTCCTGAATGATGTGAACCAGCAGCTTGGGGAGAGTGGGGAGGCCATGGATGAAGACGAGGAGAAAGACGAAGAGGGTCGAAGAGGACCAGCCCACTCTAGCCCTGTTCATCCCACTGAAACCAGCGCCACCATATCCCACATTAAGTTTTCCACTCCCTCTCCTAACAAAAGCCTGGTCTCTCCTTCCAAAAGACTGGTAGGTTCAGGTTATTGATTAGCATTCGGAATACTTATATTTTAAATGTGTCCCTGTAATTATCAGAGACTTAAATTCACAACACAGATTAATGACTTATGATTTCTTTCCCCTTTCATTCAGATTTCACCCAAGACGCCACCTCATTGGGTTGAGGACCAGAAAAGTCTCCTCCAGATGCTATGTCAGCAAGTTGAAGCACTCAAGGTCAGGATTAGAGATTACGTCATTACAGCATCTTTTTGCAAAATTTAAGTTCATACAACTTCATGCAGGAAATAAATCAGTGAATCCCAGGAACCAGGATTGTCCCTAAATCACCATTGTATGTTAACTTTTAGTGTGGGTTAAATGTTCTGTATAGTTGTTAAGTCACTTCTCACTAAGATCCTTGTTTTGCAGAATGAAGTTCACGATCTGAGGCACAACTCCTCAGGGAATGCAGGCTCTCCTCATCATAAGATGTATGGAGAGAGCTACGGAGCCGAGGGCCTGCAGGAGCCCTTTACCCCAGTCCAGTCCTACCATGGTGCCCCCCTAACAGGTACACACACTATTTAGAGTGAACGCATGTCTAGTTATTTAGTTCCATAGTTTTGTCTACAAGTGTTGGACAGAAAAAGTTAATAAAATGAACAAAATCTTAATATGTATTGTTTACCTTTATCAAGTTGCCACCACAGGCCCTTCTGTGTACTACAACCAGTCTCCAGCTTATAACTCTCAGTATCTCCTGCGCACAGCAGCAAATGTAACCCCCACCAAGGTAATCATCATCTAACACTGGTTTATATTAATAAACTTGCTCAGTTTATTAAATGACATTTGATTTTTATTCTCTCTCTCTCTCTCTCTCTATCTATCTATCTATCTATCTATCTCTCTATACACAGGGTCCAATGTATAGTATGAACCGTATGCCACCTCAGCAGCATATGTATGCTTATCAGCAACCCACTCACACACCTCCTTTGCAAACAGCCCCACCCTGCATTTACCCTCCTCAAGAACAAGTCTTTGGTGCACCTCTGCGATTTGAATCACCAGCCACAGGCCTTCTTTCCCCATATAGTGAAGAATATTATGGCCAGAGTGTAACCCAGCAAACCACCAACCCTCCTCTACCTGAACCTGGCTACTTTACCAAGCCATCTGTAGTCCCTGTTCAGCCACCAAAGAGCATAGAGGGAAAGCCTATGGACTTTGGGAAGCTGTCCTTCAGCCAGCAGGCGCCTGCTGAAGTCCCCAAAGTGCCTAGCTTTGGAGCAGGGGCAGCTGCCCAGTCAACACCTTCTGCTGCATTTAAGTTCAACTCCAACTTCAAATCCAACGATGGAGATTTCACTTTCTCAGCTTCTCAGGCCAAGCACAGCGAAAGTCTGCTTGGTCTTCTTACATCAGACATCCCAACTAAAACAGATACTGTTCCAGAGAAGTCTCCAACTCAGGAGCAGCCCCCCAGCCAAACAAACATTTTCACATTTGGCACTAAAAGTGCTACCACCTTTTCCTTTGCTGATTCTGCACAGGACACGAGCACTGGAAGTCTGTTTGGAAAGGTGGACCAGCCGTTTAAATTTGGGGAGGTTACCAAGCCAATGTTTGGGTTAACAGGTTATGCAGCCGAAGAAGAAAAGGCAGCGGAGAGCGACAATGACAGCACTCATGTTGAGGAGGATGAGGATGGTCCTCATTTTGAACCCATTGTACCTCTTCCTGATAAAGTAGATGTGAAAACAGGTGAGGAAGAGGAGGAGGAGATGTTTTGCAACAGGGCAAAACTGTATCGATTTGACACAGAGACAAAAGAGTGGAAGGAGCGGGGTATTGGCAATGTTAAAATCCTAAAACACAGCACTAAAGGGAAGGTCCGGCTCTTAATGAGAAGGGAACAGGTTCTTAAGATCTGTGCTAACCACTACATCACAGCTGACATGCTACTGAAACCGAAATGCTGGCTCTGATAAATCCTGGGTCTGGAATGCCATTGATTACGCAGACGAAGAGCCTAAACCAGAGCAGCTGGCCATCCGCTTTAAAACAGTAGATGAGGCATCACTTTTCAAAGCTAAGTTTGAGGAAGCCCAGAAAATTGTGCTCAGATCACCGAAAAAGCACGATCAACAGGAGAAGAAAGAGGAGAGCTTAACAGATTCTGAATCACTGGCAGCCCAGTTTGCTCTTAAGGAAGGGGAATGGGAATGCACTGTGTGCTGTATAAGAAATAAACCCACAGATATGAAGTGTGTCGCATGCCAAAGTGCCAATCCCAATTCTTCATCAAAACCAGACATTAAGGCTGCTGGTGAAACCAAAGCCAGCCCCTTTACTTTCAAATTTGGGACTGACTCATCAAAACCCAGTAGTTCTGGCTCTACATTTACTGGATTTGGTGCTTTTGGAGCTTCTGTACCCTCTACGTTTACATTTGGGACCAGCACCTCAAATCCTGCTGATACAGTGACCAGTGTGTTTGGTTCTGGCTTTGGGGTTCAGTTTGGACAGAAGCCAGGGCAGTGGGACTGTAACACATGTTCTGTGAGAAATGAAGCCTCAGCAGACAGTTGTGTTTCTTGTAAAGCTCTTAAAGCCTCAGCAAAAACAACTGCCACAGCACAAACCACACCAGCTGTAGATGCACCTGCAGCTGATGCTGTTGACTCTGGGTTTGGTGCCCGGTTTTGCAAGAAGCCTGGTCAGTGGGACTGTGATGTATGTGAAGTAAGAAATGAAGCCTCTGCTGACAAATGTGTCGCCTGTGGAAGCCCCAATCCTGCTGCTAAATCAACAGAGCGGGCTCCAGCAGTGTCAGATCTACCAACAGTGTCAGGATTTGGGACTGATTTTGCGAAGAAGGATGAGCAGTGGGACTGCAGTTCCTGCCTAGTCAGAAATGATGCATCAGCTGCTGAATGTGATTCCTGCCATGCCCCTCGTGGGCCTCCCTCTATAGAAGCCATGTTTGCCAGGAAAGAGGGACAATGGGATTGTGACACTTGTCTGGTGAGAAACAATGCTTCTGACATTAAGTGTCCAGCTTGTCAGACACCAAATCCCAATGCTAAAAGCACAGCCAGCACTGCTCCCTCAGCCTCCTCCTTCAGCTTTACCTTTGGAAACAAGAGTTCATCGAGTCAGCCTGCTGCAACTGGATTCACAATGCCTTTTGGAACTGGCAGCACTTTTCAGTTTGGTCAAAACAAAGAGAAAAGCTCAGCTTCTTCTTTCAAGTTTGAAGCTCCTCAGTCTGGATCTAGTACCACAAGTGCTTCAGGCTTCTCCTTCTCAATGCCCATTCCAGCTAGTGGCTTCAAGTTTGGCATTCAGGACACTGCAAAAGAAACCCCCTCAACTGTTAATCCAGCACCTCCATCAGGGTCAGCCTCTAGTTTTCTGAAAAGCATAGCTGACAAACACAATGAGAAAGAAGATGTGTCTGCACCCTCAGTGGACCAAACGGATCAAGATCAAAATCCATTAGTTTCTGGAAAAACTAATACATTCAGTTTTGCTGACCTGGCAAAGTCCTCTGGAACAGAGTTCCAGTTTGGCCAGAAAGACCCCAATTTCAAAGGTTTCTCTGGGGCTGGGGAGCAGTTGTTCACATCATTCCAGGCAACCCCCACCAAGACAGATGCCTCAAATGAATTGGAGGATGACGACATGTATAAAACAGAGGAAAATGACGATATCCAGTTTGAACCAGTGGTTCAGATGCCTGAGAAGGTGGACCTGGTGACAGGAGAGGAGGATGAACAGGTTCTTTATTCTCAGCGTGTCAAACTGTTCAGATTTGACTCCAGCACCAGTCAGTGGAAAGAGCGTGGTGTAGGAATCCTCAAATTCCTGAAAAACAACACTAATGGCAGGCTCAGGGTGCTGATGAGAAGAGAGCAGGTTCTGAAGGTATGCGCCAACCACTGGATCACCACCACTATGAATCTTAAACCCTTGGCAGGTTCAGATAAAGCATGGATCTGGATGGCCAATGACTTCTCTGATGGAGATGCTAAACTTGAACAGTTGGCTGCCAAGTTTAAAAGTCCAGAGCTTGCTGAGGAGTTTAAAGAGAAGTTTGAAGAGTGTCAAAGACTTCTTTTGGACATCCCCCTACAAACGCCCCACAAGCTTGTTGACACAGGCAGAACAGCACACCTCATTCAGAAAGCAGAGGAAATGAAGTCTGGTTTGAAAGACCTGAAATTCTTTTTGACAGATGAAAAAACCAAGATCAAAGATGATGACAATCAGGGAGACATTACATCCAGCAATGTTTCAAGCCTTGTAATCAAGACTCACAATGAAACCACTGGCCCCACTTTGGAGTGGGATAACTACGACCTACGAGAAGAGGCTTTAGATGATACTGCCGACACATCAGTCTATGCCTCTCCCATCGCCAGTAGCCCCCTAAGAAAGAATCTTTTCCGCTTTGGAGAATCAACTGGTGGGTTCAGCTTCAACTTTCAACCTGGCATCAGCCCCTCTAAATCTCCTGCTAAGCTTAACCAGAGCAGAGCTTCAGTGGGTACTGATGACGAGCAGGATGTAACCCAGGATGATGAGAGGGATGGCCAGTACTTTGAGCCTGTGGTCCCCTTGCCTGATCTGGTGGAGATCTCCACAGGAGAGGAAAATGAACAGGTAGTCTTCAGTCACAGGGCCAAGCTGTATCGCTATGATAAGGAACTGGGTCAGTGGAAGGAGAGGGGTATTGGAGACCTCAAGATCTTGCAGAATTATGACACCAAACGTGTGAGGTTGATAATGAGAAGAGATCAGGTACTTAAGATCTGTGCCAACCACTGGATCACAGCAGCCATGAAGCTGGAGCCTATGAAGGGTGCTGAGAAGGCCTGGGTCTGGAGTGCCATGGACTTTGCTGAAGTAGGAGAGGGTAATATTGAGCAGCTGGCTGTAAGATTCAAGCTGCAGGATACTGCAAACACATTCAAACAGGTCTTTGAGGATGCTAAGGTGGCGCAAGGAAAAGAGGAACTTATGACTCCAGTGACAACTGGAGCAGCCACATCTCAAGACAGTGGGCCTGCAGGATCTACAAAAACTGCTACAGCTATATGTGGGAAGGCAGCCATTGCTATTCTGGAAGAAACCACAAAGGAACGTACAGAGCTTACCCCAGAAAGCAATCTATGTGCACCTGGGTCTCCAAGTCCAGCCAGCTCTTCAAAGACAGTGGTGTCTCCCCCTAAGTTTGTCTTTGGCACCGATAGCCTTCAGAAGATTTTTGGCACTCCTAAACCTCACTCTGAGACTGAGGAATCTGCATCTGGTTCTAAAGCCAAAGATTCTGGACGCCCTGCCACGGCTTCAATCGCTGCACCTGCATTCAAAATTCCAGAAAAAGGTATTTAAAAAAACATATTGTAAGACATAAGAAATATTTGTCTGATTTTCTGTTTTTGAATGAGTATCATGACTGTTTTGTTCATTTTATTTTTACTTCATTGTCTTGTTCCATCTGCATCTCATTGCTCCATCATCTTCTTAGTTAACCCAGCCAAGACCCTTCTCAGTTTTTACTAAGACAGAAATTGTATTAAAATCACAGATTTCCCATTTCATCCAAATGTAGACACTTTTTATGCTGTCTATTTTTTAAAATTTACTCAAGATATACCTGTATCTTTGGAAAAAAAAAATAAGGTGAATGATCAGAAATAGGTTTTTATTGAATATGCTGCACATACTGTATGTTGCACACCTGTAGCTCATCTAGTAGCATTAATTAGAACACATTTGTATATAATTCAGTCAGCACACACTGGTAGTATTTCACTTTTTTATTTGAACGCTTTTGGCCTTGTTTTCTTATTATGATATCAACCTCACAATTAGTTTCTCTTCGCCCAACAACCCATCATCCCTTAGGGCTGGATTTTAGGCTTTTCAAAGATAACCCAATGGCTTTTTGGACCAGCACATCAACCACCCAATTTGAACCCCCAGGTACTCTAATCACTGCAGTGTGTGTTAACACTTATCAGCTGTGACCTGGCTGGCCCTTACTACTAGAAAGAAATAACCTGGATGCACGGAGTGGAAAAAACAGTGAAGCTAATGTGTTGCATGTCCAGTGTGTGAAGGTACAGTTTTTATTGAACAAAGAATTTTAGTAATTTATAATAATACTGAAGTTGCACCTATGCCATAAGATTTTAGTCTCTCTCACTTGAGGACCTTTTACAAAACTACACAAAAAGTAGTGAAAGTAGTAGTAGTAGTGTCTAATGCAGTTATACCATTTCATAAAAGGCAGTTAATAAGTGTGACTAAACTTAAATCTATTTTATGTTTAGAGTTTCTCAAGTAGACTTAGTTCAATAAACAAGGAGTCCTTTTAGCTCAGGCAAATGATAATTCAGTACTATCATTTGTGATCTTTTCATTAGATCTTGTGGTTCACAGTTGTCATGTCTGAATGGATTAAAAGTTAAATTAGACCAAAAACTGTGTGTTTAAGCACATCTTTAAATGGTTTTATTCTAGTAAAAATACAAACTTAAAAAACTCAGGTGAGAGAAATTTTCTCACCTGAGTCTTGACTCTAGATTGAAGGACAATCAGAAGGTCTCATACTGTGCTTCAGTTCATAGGGGTGTAAAGGTTTTTCAGTTATGCTAAAACTGCTTTACAGGAATTTGATAATGTAATGATATACATAGTTACAATTCATAATGTTTACTGATCAGATTAAACAATAGAATAAAACTAGAGTCTTGAATCCCAACTGCAGGCACATCAGTTAATATCTATTGAAAGGTGAGCTGAGAAGATTCCACACAGAGCATTCCCTCTGAGAGGAATGCACTGTGCAAACGTCACACACTCCATTTTTAGTGCAGGATGTGTAGCAACAGTGTGAAATGCAATTCCCTGTCTAGTCTGGTTTCTGCCAGTTATATGCAAAGGGAAATTAGAGCAGAAGCTGAGGTATTTATATTATTTAGTTTTACAGTATCATGTGTCCAACAAGCACAAGTGGTGTAGTCTGTCAGATAAAATAAAAAAACACGGAGACATGCATACAGAAATGTTCTCTTAATACCAGTTGTCTTATATAAATCAAACGCATGCTATCCCTTTTTGCTGTGCATGACTTTTTGTGTGTGTGGAACTAACACCTGTGGTCATAAAGGCAAAGCAAATTCATTTTTACTGTTGTAAGCATGTCTTTCCCAGCCTGACTGTGTATTGTTTTACCTCTGTCGTGTGTCACAGGGCCCCTTCAGGCAGAAGGAGGTGGTGCGGGGTCAGATGAGGGCTCGGATGTGGAGGTTGTGTACATCAGGGAACCCACCGTTGAACAGGCAGATTTAGCCAGGCAACTCCTGCTGCCGCTCACCTTCTTCTGCTACAAGAATGAACCAGGCTACTGCAGCGATGATCAAACTGATGGTGAGACCAAACAATACAAAACAATACAGACAGTATATTTTATTCATTTACCACATATATTTATGAACTGAAATATGGCCCCACACATCTTCAGAGGGTTAGAAAACCTGTTGTGCTTTTACCACTGTACCACTGTGCATGTTGCTTTCTGCCTCCACGCTATCATCCTGAAATTTGAATATATGAAAATATGTATAAAAAGACATTGATTCATATTCCTGTAAAGTGGGAACAGTGGTATCAACATATACTCTCTCCTAACTAACAGAACATATGCGAAATATTTGTTTCTTTCTTTTTTCTTTTGGATTTTCAGACGAGGACTACGAGTCAGCGGTGAAAGCCTTGAATGGAAAGCTCTATCCTGACCCTCCTCAGAAAAAGGCTGCAGCGTGTGGTGATGGTATGACTGTCATGTCCTGTCACGTTCAATTACTCACCCTCATTTATTCATCAAGTATTGGCGTTTATTCACTTTGCAGACTTTTTTAAGTCTGTGCTCAATAATTATCTTTTCATCACATGAATTATTCACCACATGCTCACCTCAACTGCTAGTGCTTCTCCCTAGCCCTTAACTTGTGTGTACTGCATTTCAGAGCCAGACTGCCAGGTGGTGTGGGAGAAGAAGCCAACGCCAGAGGAGGAGGAGAAGGCCAAAAGCCTCCAGCTCCCACCCACTTTCTTCTGCGGCCTGAGCACCACAGACAGCGACACAGACCACGACAAGCCTGAAGACTTTGACACAGAAGTCCGCAAGGCACAGCAAGACCTGGTAACAAATACAGCACTTATAAAGAGCACTGAAGAGCTTAAGCTGAAGCTTTAATTACTATTAGGAGAATGCCACCCCTAACAGTGATGTGACACAATCCATGATCTTCCAGAAAGAAGATGTCTCTCTCTGTTGGATTTGTTTGAACTAAAGAAACACTCACTCACTCATTTGTGGTTGTACAGTGGTGTGGTGGAAGTTCTTCCTCACAGAGAGCAGAGGGCACACACCAGACAACAGCCAAGTTTAATTTGGGCCTGTCATCAAATTACTCACAGAATTAACATGAATTAGTGACAGCTGTTATGTTTGTATTTGTGTTTGTGCATTTCTCCGAACTCAGTCACCGCTTCACTCAAAACGCATATACTAATTTTTACTGGCTTATGCTGCACTGCAGAGCCTTGGCATCTTAAAGGAGAAGAGCTGTGGCACTAGCAGGCTGAGGTGGAAACACAGCAGAGAACAGTAATAAAAGGAGCAGTTTTTGGTTAGCGTCATTATGGCTAATGCCAATCCATTATGCCCAGACCAATCCTTAGAATCAGCTTAGGAGATCTAAGCTTAGGAAATCTATGCCGTGAGCTGTGGCTCAGCTCTTCATCAATGTAATGGCCATGTCATACATTTAGTAATGCAAGCAGGTGGTCTGGGCTGGATCCATTTATGGTGTTGAATAAGTAAGAAATTATGCGTTATTAGTTTAACCAGTTGCAGTATTTTTTGTTAATGTAGCATCAAGCAAGCGTCAGTATTCTTATGAACACCAGCAGCTTAATACGAAATAGATACAGCCCTGAAGTAATGCAGAACTAGTACTGACTGGAAGAATACAGACACACAAAGAAGATCACTGATCATAATTATTATTATTATTTTTATTTATTATTATTATTTTTTTTTTTGGTTAAAGAATAATGTAAGTTTCTTTCCTAAAATCTGTGTCAGGATGCCCAGTTAAACAAAGCCAGAAGGGCCCCCAGAAGCACTGCTGAAGCCCCAGAAGAGCCAACACCAGGCCCGTCCTCCAGCAGCACAGACACTGCAGGCAGCATGTCTACACCTACAGAGCAGACCTCAGACCAGCCAACAAAGACTCAGAGTGAAGCTCCTAGCAGCAGCTCTCCCATTGACCTGTCAACGAAGAAGAGCCCAGAGCCGGAGTCCAACACTAGGACGGTAGCTTCCACTGCTATAACCAGTCAAGGTATAAACCACCTCCTCCTGTTCTTCACTGCAAATGTAAAACCACTGACCTTTGTGTCTACCTGTTGTGTGTGGTTCTACACTGGTATGTTAAATTTTACAAACAGCTCTCTTAGTCAAAATGTTCCTGTTTTAGAAACAAATCTCAACAACCTTCTTCACAAATTAATCACTAATATTTTTGCCTCTTTTGGTTATAAACATGTAGTCATTGATTTACTGGTGTTTCGATCTGCTCAGCTGCTCATTAGCAGCGTACAGCACAACTACATTCTTCTCGTGAATTCATGAAAACCTTGTTCCTCTCACCACAGACTCCAACCTTTGGCTTCAACTCACTCGGTGGCTTCTCTTTTGCTGACTTGGCCAAAAACACAGAGGGATTTGCGTTTGGAACCAAAGGTTGGCTTCAACATCCAACTTTCTGACCGCAAACTATCTTGCCATTTCTTGAGGTATTGCCATGGCAAAGTTATATTTCACTGCTTCTTTATTGTTTTCTCTTTGATGTAGACTCCAACTTCTCGTGGGCAAACGCTGGAGCGACAGTATTTGGGTCCACAGTGTCCTCAGCACCTAAAAACAACGGAGATGAGGAGGGCAGTGATGAAGAGGAAGCTCCTAATAATGTGGACATTCACTTTGAACCAATCGTGTCACTGCCAGAGGTATCTTACAATACTGAGCTCCAGTGTTTTTTAGACATTTTATTGAAGTTCAATGAATGAGGACCACAGCTCACCATGTAATCATGTCTCACAGGTGGAGACAAAGTCCGGAGAGGAGGACGAGGAAATCCTGTTTAAGGAGCGCGCCAAGCTGTACCGGTGGGACCGGGACCTCGGCCAGTGGAAGGAGCGTGGCATCGGTGACATCAAGATCCTCTTCCACCCGACCAAACATTTCTACCGAATCCTGATGAGAAGAGAGCAGGTGCTGAGGGTTTGTGCCAACCACACCATCTCTCAGGCGATGGAGCTCAAGCCCATGAACGCCTCAGCTAACGCGCTGCTGTGGACCGCCACCGACTATTCAGGTACACACACAATGTAGATATGAAATCAGTCTCTGCATTACATCAGTCTGTTTTCACTCTGTATTGATGCTTTTCCTTTTGATGATGGTCTCCTGTCTTTCCCTCTGTTTTTCCAGACGGTGAGGCCGCAGTGGAGCAGCTGGCGGCCAAGTTCAAAACCCCTGAGATAGCGGAGTCCTTCAAGAAGATTTTCTGCGAGTGTCAGAGCAGAATGGGCCAAACTGGTGGCGATGCCTCATCCATCTCCTCGCCACAGATGTCTAGAATTCAAGAGCACTCCAGAGACAGTAATCCACAGGTGTTCCTCAAAGTGTCAGCAGACAACCAACCACTGGGCACCATCACTATAGAGCTGTTCTCCCACATTGTCCCCAAGACGGCAGAGAACTTCAGGGCTCTCTGTACCGGCGAGAAAGGCTTCGGACTGCGGGACTCCATCTTCCACAGAATCATTCCAGACTTCATGTGTCAGGTGAGGAGATAGTAAAGATTAGATCACTTCAGTTTCACTCATAATTAAAATGTGAGACACGATGTGGACTTTGTGACCTACATTGTGTTAAAATCCTAACACACACTTGTGTGGATGTTGGCAACACTTTACAGGTAGTTTTGTCAACTTCCTAAACACTCAGCACTGCTTTTTCCAAACACATTTGAACAAACTCTAACACTTGATTTGTTCAATTCAGTTCCAATGAAATCCACAGTCTACCCAAAAATGCAGTGTAGATTTTACATTGTTTCACTCATGTATTGAGCCTCTGCTGCCTCACTTGAGTGATGAAAGCCAGCAGACTGCATTACTTCTCAATGATTTTTGGTGGTGTTGAATCTGAATGCTTCCTCACAACTTCTCAGATGGTTTGTAGTTGTGATAATTTGTTCAGTACAGATCACTAGTTTCTTCATTTTGCATTAGTGAGAGAGTCACAGAAGTGCTGTTTACTGATAGGACAACAAGATATGTAATGGATCTGACAGACAGACTAGCTGCTGGAGTCAAGCCACAGCCTGTTTTACTTACAATGGACAGTGAGAAAACCGATTAGTGTTGAATATTGGGTATAGGTCGTTTCAGTTTTAAACAAGTGACAGCTCTATTCAGCAGCTAAGATCATCAGAACCAGGATGAGGATCATCTCTGCTCTGTCCTCCTTTCACAGAATCCCTGTCACTGCAAACCTGATTTATCTTCAGTGTACAATAATGCAGTGGGAAAGAAAATTGTCTCATGACTGACCACAAAATTCCATCAAATCTCACATAGAGAACAATGCATTTTTTTGTAGACATGACTAACCAGATCCCCATTGATCCTTTAGGGTGGTGACATCACAAACAGCGACGGCACAGGAGGCAAGTCAATCTACGGCAGCCGGTTTGAGGACGAGAATTTTGATGTCCGGCATACTGGCCCAGGTATTCTGTCCATGGCCAATCGCGGGCGCGACACCAACAACTCGCAGTTCTTCATCACCCTGAAAGAAAGCTGAGCACCTGGACTTCAAACACGTGGTTTTTGGCTGGGTACGGGACGGCATGGATGTGGTGCAACAGATGGGAGAGCTGGGCACGAAGGGAGGCATGCCCTCAAAGAAGCTGGTCATCACAGACTGTGGACAGCTGTAGCTTTTTAAATGTTAAGATCAAGATTTACAGCTTGGTTTAGGTTCTAAAGTCAAGATCAAAAAGGGCTTTGGATAATGATGTGTTCTCTGTGCAGTAGATACCCTCCTGCTAAAACTGAATCCACAGTCATTAGGCATCTGAGAATTAAACACCAATTATAAGACTGCTGGTCAAGACATCTTAGAAACTTGACTACAGTAGCCTTGGATTTAGAATTATTTTGCTTTAGAAATAATCATTTCTCAAATGGGAAACATGGTGTAGTACTATGTGAGAGAGGAGGCACTTGGAGCAAATGTGATATTTTGTTGCTCTGTTGCACTTGCATCTTTATCGTCTGTCAATAAATTCTCACAATTTGTTTATTTAGTGTGTATAATTGTAAATGGACTACTTTTCTAAATGTCTATTTTTGTTCTTTTGTCTTGCATGTGCTCATTTTGAATGTGGTAGTCCTCTTCATAAGCTCCACTCTGGTATTTTTTTCCCTTCTTGAAGAAGTCTTAACTATAACTGAAAGGTGAGGTTGTTTTTGAATGCACCTGTTGGTTTGTAACCATGCCCCTGCCTTCTCTCCAGATGCTGCCTCTGTTAACTTTAAACATTAGGGCCTCCCTCCCCAGTGATTTATTTTCTTTGTGCAGTTGGATTTTCACAATGTGCAGATAACTGGACTTCATACTTGCCCACACAAGTTGAATCATCTCACTGTGTTGTCCTGTGGATGCAGGGTGGCTGGATAACATTACATCTGGTTTGGGTTTTTAAAAAGGAAATATACTATCATTTGAGATGATCACAGATAGATGTGGTGCCTGATGTACCAAAATAGTATGCTGATAAAGGAGAAATAAAGTTGCTTTACAAGTAACAGATGATTGTTTGAAAGATTTCTTTGAAATGTTTCCTGTTTATCCTTTGTTATTTTTAATTTCTCCACACACACTAAACACAAGGTACATACATTGTGTTTGCAAGTTACATGAGAGTAATGTTACATAAGTTGTTGTAACAACATGCATATCAGCCTCTTGTGGCTGAAATGATTATTACAACAACAAACAAAAAAAAACCCACCTAAAACCAAAACTTTTTTCACCTATTTTCACAGATGACAAAAAAGTAAGAACTTTAATCTAAGAAAGATAATCCTAACAATATCTTTCGCCTGTTTGTAACTCACAAACACAAGGGGAAATGCAATTGGATCAGACTTAGGAAATGTATCACCAGAATTTTTTTTCTTTGCCCTTACCTTTCAGGGCTTCCATACATAGGACATTGGACTGTGAGAAACAACTTTTCTCAGAAGTCTGTCTGCTGCGAGAAGCTCAATGCCTCAAAACTTCCTGCTGCTGAGATAGAGATAAAACTGAAATACTGGTCATTGGCCAAACATCAGTTTGACAACATCTTTTGACAACTATGTTGTTGTGCTGTTCATTTATCAAAATTCTGAAGATTTTCTGTGGAAAAAAAGTTTTTGAAAGAAAGAAAAAGCATGCTCTATGTGGAACTCTAAATGATAAATGTTCAATCTTGTAGGCAGACATAAGCAAGAAAGGAAGGCCGCCTACTTCAGAAAATGTAAAAGGATTCTGGGTCACAGAGAAAAATTATTGGTCCAGCTGATTTTAAAGGAGTAGTTTATTTATTAATATTTAAACAAAGACCTGATTCTGCAGGACATGTTGCATTGTTTATTTGCAACAGTCATGAGGCACCGGACCTGTCTGTCTGTCTGCAAGCAAGAGAAACACCATGAATATTACTGAGGATGACTGAGAGGAGCTAGGCAGCCTTAACTGAGAACAGTGGTGAGAGTGTCAGCTCTCGTTACCAGGCTGATATACTGGTATAGCTCAAATTATTTATGTTACATGAAGAAACATGAACATGGGTCTTCTGATGTGACCTGACATCTGTCTGTGATGTCTACTATAACCCCTTTCATTTAAAAAGTGTTATGGTTAAATCAAGTAAATAAAAAAAATTTTTAAAAAGTTCAACACCCCAGTCAAACGTTTGCCCTTTGACAGCCACTGACACACAGGTGGTGAGGGTGTGGTCAGACTCTCAACATGCTATAAATTTCAAAGCAGCAGCAGCAGCAGGTTTCTCCCCCATTTGATTTATTGTAAACATAGTTAAATGCTCCCCACAGTTGCCATAGTAACACTAGTAGAAAGGTGTACCATGAAACTGAAAATGTGTTTTCAGGACTTTTTTTTTTTGCTCTTTAATCTTTGTTTTTCTCTGATTCATCACTACAGGTGAAATTTACTGTCAGGAGAGGATGTCTTTTATTTTCCAAAATACACAAAAACATCAGTGCTATTCACACAGGACATACTCATACATGTCCTGTACTAGCTGAACAAACAAGCCAAGAAAAATCTTCTGTTGACCACAGCTTCTGTCCTGATACTAAATTGCTATTTACCACCTTTTAACTGATTAAACTGCAGCTACTTCTCACTACTGCCATCCATTCTCTAATGGACACTGCATTTTTAGATTCAGGCAGGAGAAGTTGTAAAACAAAAATGCAACTTTGACAAATTCAAAAACACGATGTTACATTACTGTTAGAGCTGCCTGTTCAGCCACACAAATAGATACAAAAAAAACCTAAATACCAGAATACCAGTGCTTCAGCCTTCTACATTTTTAATGACTACTTGTGTTTTCAACTGGTTATTCATTTCCTCAACTTCCAAGAAACCTAAAACACATGCTACATATATATCCAATGAAGATTATCTCCATTTGAAAATTGCTATAGACAAACCCAAACTCCTTACAAACTAACTAGCTGAAAGCTCAAGTGCTCTTTTCTCATATGATGTGATGAGCATCGGCAAACGGGCTCCGAGGCTCCTGCTGGAACTAGGCCGTCTCCATCTGCTCCTCTTCCTCAGCAGACTGGTAGTGGCGGTACTCTGGCTTCAGCTCCCAGGTGCTTTTGTGAGCTCCTTTGCTGTTGTACGTCCCAATTTCCCTCATTATTTCTTTCAGGTAGGTCTGCACCAGACAGAGGAGAAACAAGGTTGAAATTTACAGATTATTTCCAAAAATGTCAAACAAAGGTTTTTGACAAAGGTTTTTTGAGCCTTATGCTCATTTAAATAGTTATTTTTCTGCAACCAACCTTGCTTCACATCTGAAACCTGCCTAGACCTTCATTTCTGTAGTGACGGGAGCTATAGGGAAGCAGCAGACAATTCAGTAGACCATGCTGAATATAAGAGGTCATACTCTCCAGGCACCACTAGGTGTCTCTGCAGAGCTTACAGCTTACTCGAGCCACCTCATGAATAACAGTGTGATGAATTTCAAGACTTTTCATAATGGGCATTTCGGTTACTTTAGTTCAGTTAATTTGAGTGTTAGCCAAGTGCTTCAGGAGAGAAATGATGGTGTGGAGCGTATTGCAGCGTTTGACTCCTACTCAGCCGATGGTTATGCAATCAGATGCAATCAGAGGGAGAGGAGGACCTCGAGGTCTCATCAGCACCTACACATTGCTGTTCTCTGCGAGCTGGAACGAATCCACTGCACTGTATCGATTCATCCCGTGTGTGTATGTGTGTGTGTGTGTGTGTGTGCAGGCGCATGTTGGCCCAAATTTCAGCCACAACAGATAGTGTGGACAGGCATGAGCGTCATGCTGTGGGCGATATGTTCAAATTTAACAAAGCAAGGTGGATGGTGGGCAGGTGTATTGTTTTTTTGGTCTTCCCAGTTATATTGTTTTGTGTGTGTGTGTGTGTGTGTGTGTGTGTGTGTGTGTGTGTGTGTGTGTGTGTGTGTGTGTGTGTGTGTGTGCAGCGTTCTACCCACCACAGGTTGTTTGGTGATGTCCACTAGGTCCTTAATGTTGTAATACTGGTACTTCTCAAAGGCAAGAAAGAGCATGTCCAACACGACCTGCCTCTCAGCTCTCACCATCTTCCCCTCTGACTTCTTCTTCTGCTCATGCTCCAACTAAAAAAAAAAAAAAAGTATGTTTGTGTATTTAGTCCATAAAAAAAACTGGCTATTATATTTTATATTTTGTTTAACATTGAACTTGCAACTAATTGTGCTGAGCATATATGGACTCCAGATCCTGGATCCAATTATTTGACCACTGGTCAAAATTCCTGTGAATAGTTAAGATGCCTAAAAGTTTAGGCAAGTTCTTTTCAACATTTGAAGAAAGATTAGTTGATTATTTTAGTTTTGGGCATCCCAAGATATTTGAGCATGCACTTAAATTTTTTACCAAGGTCTCAGACCTTAGCTTCATTGTTAGGAAAGGCCAGATGATACAAATTTAAGTAGCCATGGGCCCCCCTAAGGAACTGCTACAACACACTGAAAATTACAATAATTGATGTCCAGGAAGCAGGAGATGGCTAAATGGTTTCTAAGGCAGCAGAGCCTTTTCAGATTTCTTCAATTCATGATGTATTAAGAGAGCGCAGTTAACAGGAGTGGTGCACATCAAGTTGAGGTCTGGAAGACTGAAAGACAAGTTTCACAAAGAACTGCTCATAGGATCGCTAGAAGGAGAAGGACCCCTGTTTGACTGCAAAAGACCTTGAGAAAGATTGATCAGACTCTGGAGTGGTGGTGAACCTGCAGCGACACCTGCACAAATATGACTTTCATGGAAGAGTTATCGGAAAAAAAACCTCTCCTGCATCCTCATCACAAAATTCAGCACCAGTTTGTAAGTTTGTAAAGGAACATCTAAACAAACCTGATACATTTTGGAAACAAGCCCTGTGGACTGATGAAGCTTAAGTAGAAGTTTTTTGGCCATAATGAGCAAAGGTGTGTTTGGAGAAGAAAAAAGTGTGGAATTTCATGAGAAGAACTCTTCTCCAAGTGTTAAGCACGGGGGTGGGTGGATCATGCGTTGGGCTTGTGTTGCAGCCAGTGGCACAAGCAATGTTTCACTGGTAGAGGGAAGAGTGGATTTAATGAAATACCAACAAATTCTGGAAGGAAACATTATGCCGTCTGGAGAAAAGCTAAAAGTGAAGTCCTGCTTATACAGTAGGATAATGATCCTTAACACACCTCAAAATCCACAATGGACTACCTCAAGAGGTGCAAGCTGAAGGTTTTGCCAAGGCCTTCACAGTCCACTGATGTGAACATCTTTGAAAATCTGAGGATAGACCTCAAAAGAGCAGTGCATGCAGGATGACCCAAGGATCTCACAGAACTAGAAATTGTTGGCAAGGACGAATGGGCTAAAATCCCTGAAACAAGAACTGAAAGACTCTCAGCTGCTACAAAAAGCATTTACAAGTTGTGGGTTTTACTGTGTATTGACCATGCTGGCTGGATGTCCTTTGGCTTTGGGCTCTTTTTTGTTTTTCATTTTGAAACAAATCGAATAAAAAAAGTAATCTTGCTTAAAATATTAAAGAACTGTTTCATCTCTAACTTTATACCTTTTGAAAATCAGATCTTGATTGACCAGGACTGCCCAGACTTTCACATGCCATTGTAATTTTTTGTCTATTGGCCCATTTTTTTAAGTCAACTACAGGCATTTTCAAACCCATAGTTTATTTACTATGGTCTGAATCAGCAGATGAGTTGATAAATTTCCCTGTACTTCCTCACTAGTCCAGGTCAGACCTCAACCCGTTCTCCTGCAAGCAGCCGGCAACTGCTGATTTTCGCTCCTCCACATCCCAGCATGCAAAGTGCACCAGGCCTCGGGAGCTATTAAGCTCAAACTAGCAGAGTACATCTTCTAGTTGTATCAAATCAAGGGTGGATCACACCACAACTGAGCTGCTCCATAATGAGTTTGTGACCAGACTGAGACAGCTTCCTCTAAGAGGGTTCACGGTGCAGCTGTTTTGCTGCTGCTACTGTGCTCAGATCTGCCAAAATAAATTGTGCTGAAGTTGACAACAAAGCAGAGAACATCTGTTTTCACAGGCTGAAAAACACTGAGCTCGATGTGGGAAGCTGGAGTGCAAAAAAGTGGCAACCTGCAGAGGCTAAAATACCCGTTATCCTGCAAGAGTTACAACATCCACAGATCACAAAATATCCAACAACACTGTATGATGTGCAGCAGGTAAATTCGATTATAGGTAAAATGTACAGGTTGGCTCTGCAACAATCTCCAGTACCTACAACTGTCTTTTACTTTCCATCACTTAATCAAATCAAATGGATGACGACATGTTAAATCAAACTAGCTACACACACACACACACACACACATACACACACACACACACACACACACACACAAACACACACACACACACACAGCCTTGCTGTGTTAGTTCTCACATTGAAATCGTGGTTGGCCACAGGCTTGTAGACAGTAGTGACGGCTCTCTCTAGCTGCTGTGACAAACGCTGAGGCTTGGTGGACTCTTTAATCTGCAGCCTGAGAAACACACACACACAGAGGGAGAGAGAGACAAAGCTTTGTGTTTTCTGGATCTAACTTGATCTACACTGACAGATGTGCCTGTTGGCACAAAGCAACTGTCAGCACCTTAGGGTTTAACTCACCAAATAAGTAATGGCAGCTGCTTTCTATTTATTTTTTCTTGACTTTCATTCATCCTGACTGAGCTGGTCATTGAACATATTTTGTTTAGGTTGAGGGCCAGACACAACAACAAAGATTATTGGCTTGGAAACGTAACGCACTGCAGCTGCCATAATTCCCATGATACAGAACATTCATAATGATATATCAAGTACTAACAATAATGCTAATGAAGCCATTAGTAAAGCTTACTGATGCATTACAGACTATTACATTTATTATTTACATACTTTTTTGTCTTTTCTCCCATTTATATTTCATCCTCCATACTGTATGTTAATAAACACAAAATCTAAACTGTAAATACCAATAATAGTAATAAAGAAATAAAGACAGATATCTCTCTAATTAACACATCTGTCTTTCATCCTTAAGATGCAAATACTGCTTCAAGGATTGGATTAGATGAAGTGCTTTATCAACAGTAGGAAATCTGTGGCTAAGTTTCTACAAAACTGTTCTTGAATTGTGTCCACACTCAGGCACACAGACACCACCATGACAACATAATGCCCTGTGTATCCTGTAGCCTGCCATGGTGGAGGAACATTTGTCAGCTGCCATCCAAATGGGAGATTATAAAACTGGAGTGAAAAGTGAGGACTGTCTTTGTCAAGTCTGAAATGAAACACGACTGGACAAACCTAAGTCCAGTATGTACTTTACAGTAGATAAATATTATTATCACATGACATCTAGGAAGAATCTGGACCAGATGATCTCCGCACACCCCTGAAAAGACTGTGCTCTCTGTGATGGTCAGGAGGCAACAACTTTTAATACTGTCACAATCAAGAGCTTTCCTGTGATGAGTAATGTGTCTCACTGATTTGATGGCTGACACAGAAAGCAGACTGTGTTGTGTGTTTGCCTTGAGTTGTATTGTAGTGGTGCATCTGCCACAGTGATGCCGTTGCTATAGCGATACCATCCACTAACTCTGGCTGGAATAACAGATTCCGATAAAGAGGAGACAGAAAGCAGTAAAAAAATAAATAAATAAAAGACAGAGTGGACTCAAGTGTTTAGTGTACACACATTAACAGTTGCAGTGATGCCCCGTCAACTTCTCTACTCCTGCTGGAGTTAATTCACAGCACTCGAACAGATATTTTGCGTTGTCCAGGGGTGAAAGAAGCAAATTCGACAGCACAGTTTTTAGAAAACAAATGCTGCCCTGACCACTTGGTGCTTTTGTGTCGACATTTGTGCTTATTATTTTATGAATAATTCATCTGTAGTCCTTCTGCTCTTTTACTGTAGTGGAAATGCTGTGGAATATTACAGACATGTTACTGTTGTCAGGTGCATCAACTTTAGGCTCTTTACTTATATAGCTCATCAGCATCCTGTTACTCTTACCCACAATGCAGCTATGAAGCAACATAGGTTTTAAATTCTTACTTGATTTGATTAATTCTGAGACCTGTTTAGATCCGTTCAGTCTTTTTTTAAACTGCAGCATTTCTAAAGACGAGCAACTCCAAAGTTCACTCACTTCTTCAGCTTCATGTAGTTTTCGTTGACGACTGGTCTGCATTCAGCTCTGTGCACCACCATTCCCTCCAGACTGATTTCATCTACAACAAAGACAGTGACTCAGCTGATCAATCATGATCCAGACACACAAACACAGACACACCGAGTTTGTCAAAACAAATGTCTTTGTTATCTACAGTTTGTTGTTGTTAAACTTTTTAAAATATATTTGTCATTGAACACCACAAAGTTTTGTTACTTGTCTTTTGAGTTGTTTTTCATAAGTGTATCTGCTTTTGACTGTGTATTTAATATACTGTAAGTAATTTATTTCTTGCTCTTATCTTCCAGATATTAACGTGTGAATTCTTAAACCTTTTTTTTTTTTTTTTGTGAGGCGACAGTTCTCTTGAACTTTGAGCTTTGGCTACCAAAATCTGAGCAGTTCATCCTTGAGTCCAAGCGAATGTTTGTACCACATTTCAAGAAATTCCCTGAAGGCATCACTGAGATATCACATTCAGAACGAGATGGACGGACAACCTGAAAACACAACGCCTCCAGCCACGGGTGTTGCCGGTGCAGAGGCGTAAAAAGAGAAGTGTATACGTAAGAAGAATCTAAGACATCCTCCTGACTGAGCCCCAGAAGAGACCAAGAGCCCCCGCTCTCACATAAGCAGAGCTCAGCAGAGATGGGGCAAAGAGCCAGAGAGACAGTCATCTCTGCAGCACCAGGGACCACTGTGGAGGAACCAGAGCGTTACTCAACATGAAGTCACACTCACAGTGGAAGCTCTCTGTACAGAAAATAGGGAGAGTATAAATAACCAGGTGAATCGTTGGATTGTGCTCTCGTCATTTTTGAGCACCCAGAAGCCCCAAATCGGACCTGAAGCCGACTAAAAGTCTGCATCCAGATATGAAGACTGCAATTTGCCAGCACCTCCCCAGTCTGATTTGAAGCAGCAGGAAGAGAGCGTGCGAAGAAAGAAATCACTTAAATGCAGGTGTGCACAGCTTGCAGACACAGCCTCAAAAACACTTGTAGCTATAACTGCTGTCAGCTGAGCCTCCAAAGAAAGTCATGAAATGATCATGTAGCTCAGGTCACTGAGTTTAGTTTTTATTTTTAACAAAATTGCGAAAATGTATGATTAGGAACACGTGTCTGTGTTCTCCTGAAACCTGATATCAGCATTTTCATGATGGCACTGAACCTTTCAGGTCAGTACTGTCCAGCCTTGAACCAGTTATGTTCCAGTCAGCCTTCCATAATCCATTCACAACTCGCAGCTTGACATTCCCAGCTATTACTGATTCACCTTCAATATGGTCTCTTCATTTGTTGCATTTATTTTTCAAGCTGTTCTTTCATGAGGTGCTTTAGCCAATTATTCAACTATCCAACCCACAACCTTTTTCCTAAACCATTCGAGGACTCTTCTGGTCCTCTTCTGGCATTATCGCAAGCTGATTTCATTGTTTTGGGGTTTTTTTATTTGCAAATTTTGCATCTACTGTCCGTGAAACGGTGGAGTCCAGTTGGTGAGCGTTGGCGTTACATTGGACAACAGCTCTGTCTATTGTGCATTGTTGTGTGATTTGGCATCGTTTGCAACTGGACACACAACAAAAGTCCAATAAGTCACTACATTTCAGACCCACCAGAGGAAAGACAGACAGAGAGATGCACAAAGGGCAAACAGACAGTAAGCCTGTGAAGAGGCATTGGTAATGAAGAGAATAACTCTGAAGTCAGCGTTAGAAAATCCTCTGCAGGACATGTGCCAATTCCCTCCCTGGTCTATGTGCTTGCCTCACTCGCATCCTTACCCATTGTCTTTGTCCCTCCCTCTTAAAATGCGGGGGAGAGATGCAAAGAAAAGATACTAGGAAAAGACGTCATCTACAGTGACGTCAGTCTCTGATGACGGAGGCACAGCAGGATCCTTGCCTCAAATGTTCTCTGGTGCCTTTTGTTCCTTAGCCTGCTTTTCCACTGATGATGTGATTTACTGTGCAAACAGTAGTAATGCTAAGGCACTCATTGTTTTATTGAGGTCCTCCCACATAACAAGACAGAATCTAAAAAATCTTTGTCTCTGCGTGTCAAATTAAACCTAATGTACTTCTCTGCTCACACTGGCTACACTAGAGCCATTTCTACTGGCAGCAAAGCATTTTTGTAGTCATCAATTATTTATATCTGCATTTACTGAAGCTGTGTTAAAGTCGCTATTTCAATGATTTATGAAATATTGAAATAATGGAGAAATAATTTAGTAGCTTATATACATTTGTAAAAAAAAACTGAATTTATTCATTTACTCCAAATATAAACTACACCGACAGACAAAACATGTTTATTGCTGCTTTACGGTTGTTTTATTTATCAGGTCCACAGTTAACATTGTGTATTTTCCACTGACTGATAGGATAGCAAGTAAGAAGATAATCTACAAGTTAAAATACACACAAATTCAAGAAATAGTGCTCAACTGGAGGAGGCACGTTTGTTGACTCAGATCTCCACTGTACTGTACTGTTTTGAGAAGGCCTTTTTCTGTCTCTGACTTATTGGTATTGGTCAGATGTTTTTGTTGTAAGTGGCTACTTGGAGCCATTTTTCACAAAGTAAACCTGTAGTAGTACCAAGTTTGATGTGTCCTGGTAACCCAACATAACACATAAGGCTGGGGTTGTTTTATATTTTTATATTGTCATAAATCCTATGAAAAGATCAAAACCAACAATGTGTTTCAAATTTCCCTAACCTATCTCAGCTCACTGGTTCCTATTTAAGACTTTAGCAAATGGGAAATGAGGACTTTGTTAGGGACTATTTTCATCAATGGATTAATACACAAATGGTGCACCAATGAGTATTTACAACACCCGTGGTGATTGTAATGAAGGAATATGTCACCCAGTCTAAGTGTGTCTCATTGATGTGTTTTGAATGGTTCTGGACCACACCTGAGCTCTGAGCTACAGAGGGAAAAATATACATCATCAGGCTGTGGCTCCACAGGTGGAGGAGTACTTGTCTGTGGGATCAATTCATTGTTTTCTTTGTTCTTCTCATGGGATTTTTCTGACAACAATAAAAATGCACAATATTCCCAGCCATGTTGTTTTCAGTGCTCAATCAAAGCCAAACAAAAGCATGTGCAAACAGCCTCCGGTTGCCACAGCAACCGCCGCACGCCACCTGACATCACGTGTCACGCAAGAGTCTGCTTTTAATCTTGAGATAACAAATCCTTTTGCAGCATGTGTCACAGATCTCACTAATGTTCATCTTTGCCTTTTCCACAAATGGATGCAATTATGTGCAATTATTGGCTGGTGAGTGCCAGAGCACTCGCCAGCAACATGTCTAAAAACACACCCACACACACACACACACACACACACACACACAAGAAACGTGTGTGTGTGTGTGTGTGTGTGTGTGTGTGTGTGTGTGTGTGTGTGTGTGCGCTCAGGACCCCTGAATATCCTACCCTAACGTCCCCTGTTATGCAGCAGTCATGGTCAATCAGGGTCAAGAAAAGAGGACTGATTCCCTCCTTCCATTCAAGTCTTCCTGTTCCTTGCTCCAGAGTCCAGAGGGACACGTGCTGTATGTGGGAGAGAAATTCCTTTCTAAACATGGACAGACACACACACACACACACACACACTGCAGATAGAGAGAGTGACAGAGATAGGGCTAGAGATAGGTAAGTGTAACTCAAGGCTTGTGTGTGTGTGTGTGTGGGAGGAACACTTGAGATAAATAGTAGACTTCTGCATGTTGGCTTCACACTGTAAAACTCTTAAGTGCTAGATCATTGTTGTGGTCCACACCTTTACCAGACATTCAATATCCTAATTTTCCTACGCACCTGCCATTCAGGCTGCGTTAGACTCTATTACTCTCCATCAGCTCAAGACAAGTCAGTGCTGAGATTTACTCATGTACTTCTTCTTTGTCAAAATGTGTTGACTACAATCTCCACAATGCTGCTTAAAAGCTAACAGTTCAGTCTGACATTTGTGTGTGTAATGCTAGTAGTGGCTAATATAGCCTTAAGCCTCAAGTAGAGATGAGGAGCGTGCTTCAGATGTCCTGTAAGCTCACGTCTTTATAACTGCACGCCCTCAGATTTGTTTGTTTGTAATGTTGTAGTCTGCAGCCCCAACTGATGACTTTGTCTGACTTCATGCAGCTCCCTCTAGAACAACAGAAGACTTTTTTCCCCACATATGGAGTAGTTCTTCCCTACAGCTGTTTCATGTCTAAAATTGGTGGAGTTTCTGTTTAAGTAAAACACACAGTGATTAACATAACTAGTCACATTCACTGTTCTTCTTGTACAGTGATCCAGGTCCGTCATACGGGGGGAAAACTTTTAAATGCCAATTTTAACTACCAGTCGAATGTATGGCTTGTCAATTTACTGAGAGGTAAAGTCCAGTTTGAGGAACCGATTGTTGTCAACTAGTTTATCTTCGTTCAGTATAACTGTTTGGTGAACAGTAGAATTATGGCATCCCTGTTATAGAAATGTGCACTTGCTTGTACCTGTTTGGTGAATGCAGCACCTTCCCAGGTGGCTTCACACAGCTGTAGAAAAGAGATTTCATATTTTTGGGTCTAAGTTGAATTGTTAATTTTGACCTGATGGTGCTGAGTGGCAGCTGCTGGTTTATGACGTTCCCCTGTGCAACATGTTTGAATGTTTGTGGTTTGATGTCAATGTGAACAGAACAATGGTGGAGAGATTAACAGCCTGTATGCACTCTTCTCCCACATTGTTGTATAACACACACACACACACACACACACACTTGCTCTCTGCCTGCCCATCATGTCATACTCTAAATTACAGAGGCCTGAGTTTTGCACAAACTGTGTCAAAAGAAAGGAAAGCCAGTGCAGACATGTTCCACTATTTAATGAATGTGATAATTCACAAGACTGACAACTGATCAGCAATTCCTGCTCTAAATCATGTCTTGGATATGACACAGGGCTCACTGCTGCTGAATCAATTAATCAATCAGTCAATCAGCCAGTATCCCTACATCAGAGCTCACTGTTCACTGGATGCAGCATGGCTCAGACTGCTTTAGTGTCTTGGGTTTACTGAATTTAAGATACTTTGTTTGTTTCAGTTGTTTTTGCATTTTATCTTTCTCTCTTTTACTTATTCACTTACACAATTGGAAATAATGCAGCACATAAGCAATATATTACTAAATAAAAAGAACCTCTTTTGCATCAAACACATCTATCGCCTTATATTTGTACACCATTGGGAAACATCTTTGCCAAACAAAAGAATTAAATAAATACTGGTTTTGCTATATCTAAAGTCAGTAACAGATTAAATGCACCACAGACTATCGATTCTATGCAAACTTTCAATAAATACATGCATCAGATACATTCGTAAGAGAATTTCAAGCTTCAGAGATACTGCTGAAGCACATTAGACCCATCACATCCAGAGAGTGTACCTTCGTTCACACGGTGGACACTGAAGCATTGGCTGATTGACTGATGAAGCTGTTGAGGTCAAATATTGAAATATTTTTCATGACCAGAACTTTTTTACTGTATTCTTACGTACACAGAACCCATAGTGACTTTATTCCTTATTTCTGTAAAAACTAGTCATTTACTGCACTTCAGTCCCTTTACAGTGCTAACATCCCTTAATATAAAATTGACCAGAAGATTACATATGGAAGCTGATGTGCAAAATGTAGCTTTTTTTATATGCAATTATTTTTAATGTTTTCAAGGAAACGGACAAGGACACTGAGTTAAATCAAATAAGGCGGATTTGTGATTCAAATAATTAATAGCTATTAATAGATTTTAAAAATCAAAGGGAAAGCAGGAAAAAAAATACACAAATATGTAGAATGGGGAGGTAAGACAAGAAGTTTAAAGGCATTACATTTAGCTAATTCCTTACAGGCAGATAAGAGAAAAATGGCAGAGTGAAGACGGCAGAGGAAGAGAGAGACAGATGCGAGGGTGACGAGGTCACTCATCCACCCCCTCACGCTCATCTCTTACCTCCATCTGCTCCAAGGCCCTTTCCTCAAAGCTCTGACCTTCCTAATGTTAAACACAACAAACAGCCTGCCGCCCACCAGGCCTCCATCCACCCTCACCGTCTCTGGATAAACTATCACTCCTCATCTGTGTTTTCAACATACAGTACACCAGCCACAAACACACAGAGCTGTGAGTTAAAGCAATAAACACAAATAAGTTAAAGCCCCTTATCAGCATGAAACACGGACGCTGTTCCTCTGAGTTGGAAAACTACTGTAGCTTAACAATCATTCCCTTTTTCTTTACCAGCCCTGAGCTCCATTTTCTTTCTTACAAACATGAGATCTGACCCTTTGCATCAGCTGCTACTGTTACTGTGCCTCAGGCTACTCGCATGACCCCAGTTCCCTTTGCTCAGAGATCCTTCTCCAATAAGACTTTCTGGATGATTTCATTGCGCCTCTGAAACAACAGTCTCTCCCACCCTCTGATCTCCACAGAGATCTGACCCAAGCCTGGTGACCTCCTGGTTATAACGCCAGTGTTTGAGGTGGTTTGTCAGTCCTCTGGAATGACACGGGACCAGGTCCATAAACAATGTGTGCACACTAGAACCATGAATGCGTCATTTCAAACAGGTATTTATAAAAACAGATGGTGGTTTTTGGTGACAGATGGAATCTAATCATAAAATATTGTTTGTTTCAGTTGTTAGCCAATTTCCCTGATTGTTTTACCTTTGCAGTTCCCACACCATCTGTACAGCACCTGACTTAGCAGCTAGTTCGGCAGCTAATTGCTACAGCATTTCGCCACATAGTCATGACTACAGTGGCTTTGAAGTGATTCACATCAAATAATGAGAATTATTTTTGCTGCACCACTTTCTGGTGTGGTCAGGTTTTAAGTCCAGGAGAAACTTTTGCTGGAAGTTTTACACTGGCAAGAGACTGCTAGAGAGCCTGTGAAAATATTTGGAATAGATGTTGATTGTCAACTGAACATCTCTCTTAAAATATAGCAAGAAAGCCATCGTAAGAAATGGATGCAGGCAAACGCTCCACCCGAGGCCGACTTTGTGTTAATTTAATCATTCTGGTTATTTAAACTGAAGGCGTGATTCTATTTCCCTGTTTATATGAACTTCTCATTTTTTTTTCGTTTATTGTGAAGCTCATCTCAAGTCTGTTTTGACATGAACAACGACAGATGCATCATATCTGATCCCACCGTTAATGATGGTTTCAGGTACACATGATGAGTTAATCATACAGGTGCTAGAAACAGTCACTGCCATGAGCACGATGATAGCTGCTCTGGCCGTGATAATTCAACACAACTAGTGAAACTCTTTGCCATTGTCATTTTCAATGACTGGTGGAGCAAACAGAAGTACTGATATACAAACACATAGCACCTACATCCATCTATATACCAACTGTGTTAGTATGTAAACAAAAATGTTTGAACACTGGACTTTAAAATTCTGATTCAAAGACTGTGTCTTAGAGGAAGAGACACTCTTTTTCCTTTCTCCTTCACACAAACACACACACTGTAGTGACAGTCTTGTCTATACATGATGACAACAACGAGGCAAAGGGGGGGGTTAAGTCGCTGATTGGATCTCCAAATATAATTTTCCATTAGAGCTCATCTCTGCCGAGCCCAGAGGCTGCTTCATTAAGGAACTTTAATGATTCCGTTCATTAACTTTGAAGTGATTTTTCTGACGTCTGTAACTGAATACAGCCCACTCGTTTTGATTTTAACATGGATTAGCAGCATCCATATGCAACAAATAGGCTTCAAAGTGCTGCTAACACAGAGAGAACTGGTGGAAAATCCAATTACTAATGGACTGGACCGCTCTAAGTCTATTTCTCACCCTTATAAACTCACTTGCTGTTTACAAAATGGCACACCTTGGGTTTCAACAAGCTAAACAGGAATACTGTGTATTTTAAAAGTGCAGGGGATTCAATTCTTTTTCATGTTCATTTGCAGTGACTGTATTGATGAGGATATATGTAACGAAAATATGTTTCCTCGACATTTTTATGTGATATCACACACTCCCTTCCTCTAACATCAAATAAGCTAAAATACTTTTTAGAGGGACATAAAAAGTGAGGTTCCCACAGAAAATTCAAAAATGAAGTTTAATATTAATTGTTTTTTATGTTCTTAATATTTTTGATGTGAACTTCTCTACAGTTATATTAAAGCTCGTGACACTGACAATTCCTTTTGCAAAAATATGTGATGGCTTAACTTTTGTTTAAATGATTATAAAATACTGAACCTGTTTAATAATTTTTATTCAAACTGCACAGCTTAAAAACAAGTTAACATTTCAATCTGGTCTCATCAGTTCACTTTAAGCGTATGACTCTAAACTGTGGTCTGGACTTATATTACTGTCGTATTGGAGTCTTTTCATGCCTAACTTTTCAGGTGAGTTTGGGTTAACTTTACCCCTGACACACACACACACACTACAGTAGACAGACATCCATAATGAATTAAGTGAAAGATTGACAGCTCTGGGCTCATACAAGACCCTATTTTAAGTGGTTGCCATGCCAGCTTCACAGCAGTCAGTGGCTCCATGTTACACCACAAGCTCTTAGAGCAGCTCTATGAATAATTCACCACCTTTAAGAGGGAAGGAGAGTCCTCGCTTGCAGCATTTTGGGAAATTTAATTCAAATGTCCCTAAGCAAAGAGACACAACAGCTGCAATAAACAGATTCTCACTGACTTCGTAGCTAACGATCATCCTCAATGAGCCAGTTTCTAATGAACAGGAGGCAGAAAGCAGGTCAAACCTCCCACAATCCTCTCTGCTGCATGCTTGGCCTCGTTTGCAATTCCAATTGGGTGTTGTTGATGATGATACCGCTAATCACTTATGATTAGAAAATCGCCACAGAGGCAGAGAGAGCTGTCACTCTGGAAACTTCTTCCAGATAAACACACACAGAGACACAGAGAGAGACGAGCAGCAAACCCACATCAATTACCACTGCAGTCACTGTGTTTGGCATGTTTCAGTCAAAATGAATCTTCAGTTATTTCACTTTCAGCAACAGCTCTGAGGTACAACTGGTTCATAACCTGTTGCACAGATGTAACACACCTGTTGCTCACTGTTTGTTATTGAGGGGAAAAGAGCAGGGATAACTTTCATATCTCAGATTAAATTAGTAATCTGGAGCAAAATTTATACTGTAAATAAGAAAAGTTAAATTTTGGACATAAATTAAAGATAAAACTTATCTCTCACTTTTCCTCTTACCCACGGCCATCAATTAAGCTTCTTTTGGCTGATAGTACATGCTAATTTATGAGCACTAAGGAGGTCTCAGTTTGATTATGAGTCTGCTGGGGTGCTTGGTGACTGCATTACAAAAACAGGGAATACCACCCTCTGAGACATGTTTTGGAATGACTCCCTGGTCATGATAAATGATAGATTATATGAAGCAGTACTTGCAGCTGCTGCTTTCTTACTTCAAATAAAAAACACACATTTGATAAACTCTTCAGAGCATTCTGAAGTGCAATTCTTAGAAGTTTCATAAAGACGGGTCCAGAAAAATATAAATCTTTGTTCCTTTTTCGTTTGTGTCATGCTAACTGAACAGGTGCAAGTAACAGCACCTTCAGTTCCACACCTACTTTGCATGTGAACAGACCCCTGAGAAGTGGCCTCAAGTGAGATCTAACAGACTTTAAAAATGGGAAGAACGTGGGTGCCAAGAGGGCAGATCTGAGCATCATCAAGACTGTACATTTAAAGAGCTTTTGTCCACACAAAGAAGCCTCTTCTGTTTGCTAAGGCCTTTGCTAGAACTGTCTGTGATTTGGTGGCTTGAGGCATATGATGAAAAGTAATCAGCAGCCTGTAGTACAACAGTTACAGAGCACTGCAGTAGTATTAGGAGAGTAGTATCCATCTGTGTCTGGCAGCTGGACATCAGGGTGGTGTATGAGTTTGAATTCATCAATTTTTGCTGCTTATCATTACTTCTAAGATCAGACAGTCCAGTTTCCTCACCTGGTTTCGTGGAATCTTTCAACTGAAACAATTAATCGATTAATCAGGGGACTGACAGATAGTACAACAGGGAATGTTTAGGTCATTGCATTGATTTTTTAAGTAAAACACGTTCAGCAATATGATATTCTGTCTGATCTTCTGTGGTGATAAACTGAAAAAATAATCTGCAGAGTAATCTAGAATATTAGTCCTCAGCTGCAGCCCTAAAGCGTATCTAGCCTAATCTATCATCCCAGGACCGTGCTACGCTTGTGTGTGGTGTTCAGTACAGACAAGTCATCATTAATCCATCCGCTCGCCAAAGTAAATCAAGTGAAATACTTTAATAAACAATATTTTGCAACTGAGTAGTCTGAGATATAAACATCCCTGCAAAGCAAGTGTACTGTTTCTACTAACTTGCAGTGACAAATACTGCCACAATCCAGGTATTCTGTCACTGCCAGACTCCTGTGCAAGTGCTGATAAATTATGCAAATTGACTGGCATTGCTTTTCTGGTGTTAGAGAGAGAGACATCTAAAGTAGGTTACAAACCGTCTGCACTGAAATATTTCTGCAGCAGAATTGTTGTTGGGCTCAGAGTCAAGCATAAACATAAATTTAGAGTGCAGGCGATCCACTCAGCCGTGCATTTGTGTTGGAGAGCATTAGAGAAGTAAGTATAGTACACTGAGTTTAACACAGGAGCATGTGTTTGCTGCCATTTTCTACATCTTCCCACATGGTTTTTGGAATTTCTCAAAAGATGGTTCCTAATGGAAACACTGAGAAACGATGGTGGTATCCTATGACGCATCAAACAAACTGTGCAGTTAGTAAGTGACTTGCATGATCTAAGGTAGAAAAACATTGATGGAAAGATAGGAGTCCGTTTAAAATTGATTTTAGGTTTGAAAAAACATTAACTCACCATGTGGTAGCTGAAGCACTAAGACCATGTGTTCAATACACACTGATTTTCAGCTCCACAGTCTCCAGTGACCAATCAATCACACTCCCTGTGGACACATAGGAAGCACCCCCTGCTAGCTTAGAGAATACCTTCCATGTTCCTGTCTCTGAAGATAGTGGTTTATGACTCTGGCTGTGTATTTGGGCTCGTCATGCTGCAGAATGAGTTTGTGTGTGTGATGGATGATGATACAGGGAGTGTGTATTTGTTCATATTTGATAGGAACTGTGATTTTTTTCAAATCTGCATGTGAAACACAAGCGGTGGAATGAGTTGTTACCAGTTTACTGCAGTTCTTGGGGGGGGGGGGTCTATGAACAAAAGCACAAAGCCTGTTCTTTATGACCAGACCACCACTGACTGTAATTGGTTCATTTCCTCCACAGGACCCCAAAGCCAGCTCACATACAAGACACACACACACACAGTCAACAATCAATGCAGAGGCAGCGTTGACTAAGACAGAGGACTGCTCGTTCCCCCCGCAAAAGAGAAAACAGGGTATTTACATAGATGCATTTCCTGTTCCTTTCATTTACTTAAGTAAGACTCACAGCCTACTTCTCCCTGTAATAACTAAAGATGAGACAGAAAGAGCATGGCAGTAAACCCCCCGAATTAAACTGGATTCCTCCTCAAACAGATTCCAGTTCACATGAAGCGCTGTGTGGTAAACAGATGGATCTGGCTGCAAAAGGAGCTTCATATTCAGACTCACACGAGCTGAGACACTTTCACACCACAAAAATTATGGAAGCACCCCCCACCCCCCTCCATCTGGTGTCGGGAGTGCATGCGTGTGTATATGTGTATATGTGTGTGTGTGTGTGTGTGTGTGTGTGTGTGTGTGTGTGTGTGTGTGTGTGTTTTCGTCTCTGTCATAGGCTACTTCTGGAGTATGGGTTGTCCAACTGAGGACAAAAGCAGTGTCCACAATTAGGAAAAAGTGTTTTTTTTTTTGGGATAGTGGGGTTGGGTAGAGGGTGAGGATTAGGGTTAGGCAAGTAGTGGTTAGGGTTTGGGTAAGTCTCCAGGAAATGAATGTAAAGGCTACATAATGCCCCCAAAAGCAACCAAGATCACTGTGTGTGTGTGCGCATGCTAATTGCTAGAGCTCAGCTCTGCACCTTTTTTTATCAGAGATAATTAGGGAAAGAGAGCAAGAAAGAAAGAGCTCCTGGAGTCCGTGCTCCTCTGTTTGCTCACATATTCCCTCTCTCTCCTCCCTGTGTGTGATGCTGTCTGCCCACCCACTCTCCTAAGGAGAGAGCGAGAGAGAGAGAGAGAAAGAGAATGAGAAAAAGGAGGGACAGTGAGCAGCACAGAGAGCCAGTCTTGTTTTCAGCTCCCAGTTCACTGTAGCTCTTCTGCCAGACAGGACTCACCCATCCACCAGCACACACTCTCAAACACACTCACTCTCACTTACACGACAGCTGACAACACCTTTCCATTTTCTCAACGACACCACAGCCAGATCTAAAAAGAGAGAGAAGAAAAAACAGACTCGGTTTTGTGCTGCACACACGCACACACAGACACGCCAGCTCAGAGGAGGCTGGGTCGAGGCTGGAGACGGTGACTGGAGAATGGAATGGAACCTCAGAAGGATGGAAAGTGAACTGAGGCACATCAACCCAGACCTGCTGCAGCCCAGCAAGAGCTTTAAGAAGCCCTCCTCAGGCACTATCACCCTTAACGTTGGGGGGTTTCTGTACACTGCGCACCGGACCACCCTTGCTAAGCACCAGGGGTCCTTTCTAGAAGAGTTGGCCAACGGTAAGAAGCCAGTTCAGCACACCGACTCCATGGGCAACCCGTTCATTGATAGAGATGGTCCGGTTTTTCGCCATGTGCTCAACTACCTGCGAACCGGAGAGCTCCAGCTACCTGATGACTTCCGGGAGGCGGGGCTCCTGCGACGGGAGGCCAACTTTTATCATCTGAGCGAACTGGCGGAGGCCGTGGTCGACTGGGAGAGTCAGAGGGCAGCCCAGAGGGAAGCCGCCTTTTTGGAAGTGACAGATAGCCACGAGAGGTCGCAGGGCCTCAAGGTGTACTGCAGCGATCCCGCCTTCATCGAGAAGGTCAAAGCGCGACTGGTGCAGATCTCCAAGAGCCGCCTGGACGGCTTTCCAGAAGAATTTGTGGTGTCATCCAACGTGATCCAGTTCCGGCACTTCATCAAGTCGGAGCCCGGCTCGCGGCTCGTTCTGAAGGAGGACAGCACATTCTTGTGCACGCTTGACTGTCTGAAGCTAGAAACAGTGATGCTCGCGCTGAGATCAGGCTTCAAGCTGGTCACCAGCCTCGACAGCAGCAAAGGCTCCGTGGTGGCGGCTGAGGCCCTGCACTTTGTCAAATAGGATGAGGGCAAACAGAGAAAGGAGGAGAAGGGGAGGCAGAGACAGAGAAGAGTAATGCCCCGATTCCATATTCACCCTGCTAATGTAAGGTATTGGTTTGAAGATCTTGTAACATGTAATGTGTCGTGGGTGGGAGGAGAGGTGCTTTGGGCTGCACAGGATTTGATGTTTAGGGTGATCGTTATCAGCAGAATGGCATGTTGGCATCAACCTTTGCACTGCTTTGTAAGTTAGTATCTATAGAATTCAGAGTGATCCAGATCTACTTAGCATTTCTGATATCTAAATTGGATGTGATGAGATATCGCACAAAAGAACCACTCTGTAATACGGATGACAGGCCAGACAGCAAATCCTTTCATAGAGAGGACGAAGGGATCAAACTGAGACTCTGAACATTAACAGCTTTATCAGTGCATTTGTCTCTGCACAAGAATTGCTTCTGCTGCTTTGTCAACGGCTGCAAAATCCTTCAAAACCAGCTGTGACGTGCCATTCAGCTTTTACTACAGTCTGTGCGTGTGTGTGGGTGCGTGTGTATGTGTGTGTGCGTGTGTGTGTTGCTATACACTGTGTGTGCTGTGTTTAGTTGGTTTAATAGCTTGTGTTTAGTTTATTAGCCTCTCTGGATCCTGAAAACCACAGCACACTGAGGTTGTTCTGGACGGACTCACACACTTCACATCCAAAACAAGACAACATTAAACCCGTTTCTCACATCATACCAATAAGTTGAGTTTAAGTGCAAAGAACCGTGATTATTGTAAGGGCTTTGAATCTAGCATGATGCATGTGCACTTAATAAACTGTGTGTTTGTTAGTGCTGTGAGCCTCTGTGAAGCCGGTGCCACTACAATGCCTATTACTTTTCAATGTGAACATTTTACAAATAAAAGTGACACTGAAACTATCAGTTCAAAGTGTTTGTGGGGTGTATCTGGAAAAGCCTGTGTTGAGTTTAATGCCTCTGCTCAATGCAGCCAGCCTGTCTGATTACTGCTGGTAATTACTCTGCATAAGTTACACATCAAACAGCCAGTCTAAGAGATGTACTGAGTATTTTGCTTGCATCTAGGTACACTGATAGCTATGCAACCCTGACCCACCTGAACAGTGTGTTACTGTCAACCACTGAGCCTGGCAGGAGCATTATTAAGACACACTGAACAACCTCTCTATGTGTGTTGAAACAATTTGTCATGTCTGGAACGATCTAAAAGGTGTGGAGAAAAAAACTGAAGGATCACAGGGACAAAAACAACACCACGTACAACAAAGTCTTTGTTGACAC
Organism: Lates calcarifer; assembly: GCF_001640805.2. NCBI lineage: Eukaryota > Metazoa > Chordata > Actinopteri > Centropomidae > Lates > Lates calcarifer. The sequence goes on along the minus strand of NC_066833.1, from coordinate 12,641,817 downwards.
ACATATTAGTTGTCAGAATAGTAGAGGGTGTAATGTTCCTGGGTTTTTGCGTCGTTCTTCTGACACCTAATTTTAAATGCGGCTTTGATTAATGCCACCGGAGGCTTTTCAGCTACAGAAATATCACAACCCTCTTTATAGACAGCAGCTATTCAGCCAGGCGGCTCAGTGTCAGCATTTTCACAAAAGGTCATGAAAATGAATTACTGCTGATCTTGTCTTCAAATAACTATTTCTATCAAAGTCTGCAACTTGAGAAAACATAAATTGAATAGTCAACCGCTGCCCTTTGATTTTCTGAATTAATCTCAACAAATAATCAGTTATCTTAATGTCATCCCAGCATCTTACGGGGATCCTCCAGTTCCAGCTTGGCGAAGTGTTCCGATGACAGCTTAGACTTACATTTGTGGACATAATGTGGTAATATTCGTTATTAAATCTAACAATTATCATGCAACAATAGTCGCACATTATCAATTAACAATGTAATCAAAACATGCCCAGTTCCTGCTCTCACCTTCACACCACCTGCTCTGACGACTGACAGTGAGTTGCTCTGGCGTGCTGCCACCACAGTGCAGCAACTCCACCTGCAGAGGCCTTCAGGGAGCCCCTTTCAAACCCTCCCAGATCCACTAAAGATATTTGGTGTTTTAAAAGTAGGCCAGTCTGTGAGATAACCTGCCCTTTTCCCTCAAGGGGAACCTCTTTTTATCTCTCTGCATTGCACTCTGATGTGTGTCATCAGATGTTATTCATAATATATGCTTTCTCCTGTCAATGAGCTGTGTAATTATTCCCAATTCCAATTTCTGTGATATCATAGCTGTCAAAAAATGATAACTTTACTTATCATTCCTGTTAACAGGAGCTGAATTAGTGGAACAATATGTTTATTCTCCTCTCCTGATTTGTTTTGGTGATAATTAGTCTCCCTCTTTTTACAGTGATGCATGAATGCCCTGAGCTTATGATAACCTCAATGAACTAGTTCAGATGAAATAAATGGGAACAAAGTTGCTTTTCTGTGAGTGGACGTACTCTCCCACCACTGCTTTTGATTTTATCAGATAAAAAGATGTGTATTATAAACTGGATGTGACGATATTATTACAAAAATTATGATTAGCGTCGATAATAACAGACAACAGCAAGGATAAGAAAGTGATGAAACACATCATTGTAATAAAAATCAAACACCATGCCCTGACTTAAATTAAAAAGTAGACAGTAACATGAATTAAAAGGGGTATTCCAGTAATTTATTGATGGACTTCCACCAAAGTTTGGGATATGCAAGGGACGCAATAAAAAAAGAGGGATCAAAATCAACACACCTGAATTTTAGTTTCTATTATGAGTAAAGCTCATAAATGTTGAATCCCACATTTCCCACCTCAGCTGCAACTTTCAACAGAGTTCCTCTGCCTGGTAAATGCCAACATATTTCAACGGCCTGTGCCCCAGTGTGAAACACAGGTTCTGTTCTAACTTTTTTGTTTGTTTGTTTCCAAGAGATCAGAGATACAAAAGACAAAAAACAACATGATGCGTAAACTGAAGGTCATGTATAAAATCAGTCAGGTGCTCCTTTTAAATGAGAAATTAGCTACTCACCTAAAAAAAAAATAAATCAATATTAAATCCATTAATAATATCAAAGAGTGAAACTGAGCTAAATTTAAGTTAAGGTCTTTTAAGCTAATTGGAGCAGTGCAAACTAAAATACATTTCTCATAAATCAATTAAAAGGTTGACTGGCGTCACAAAAAATGCTATATTAGTGTGTAGTGGCTGCATTTAAGGACAAAATAGCTGTTTTGGCAGTGGATGACGTTGCCTGTGCCAAAGCAAATGTAAAACAAGTCTCGCCTGGATTTATGTCCAAACAATGTGAAGCCGGGATGCGTCAAAATCCATTTATGGAAACTGGTGGGAGTGGAAATGTTTCAATGTATTAATTCCAAACACTGAAAAGCATTCATCTCCTCCAGAGTTTATTCCTGGCACAGTGAAAAAGCCTCTGCAAAACAATTTAATTTGCCTCTTTGCCGCCTCTTGGAGCGGAGCTGCTTTGTGCACCTTTAAGTTACTGATTGGAGAGCAACAATTAGCCGCAACATCTCTCACTTTACCTCCAAGCATGATCCCCCCTCCATGGCGACTGAAACCATCTGCTTCAGCAGGTGACGTCCGCCGGCCCAGCTGCCACCGCCCCCGTCATGACTCATACACCCACATAAACCTCTGACATCAGGCGAACCTCATCCACAGCCCACTCCTCACCAACGACATGCGACACACACATAACACCATGTACAACAAACTACATGTGAGGAGATAAATTCAGATGTCAACCCAAGCACTGATATTTCACTCAACAACATGAAGCCTGAGGCCTTTTTAATTGCAGCTCAGCTCCATGCATTTTTTATAACAACTGGCGACTGGTTTACATAGAAGTTGCAGGGTCAAAGTGATTCACACCTCATCAAAAGGATGATGAGGGGGTGCCGAAGGCCCAGGTGGAGAGAGAGTAGACAGGTGGTAACAGCAGTGACAAAAGCTCAAACCATACTACTATCAACAGTCTCATCTCAGTCCTTTCACCTGTTGCCAGGCAAACTCAACTCCTACACCATACGCTCACAAGCTGCTCCCTCTCTCTCTCCAACACTCCCCTCCTTGTCGTGCCGGCTTAGTTGTGTGGTGCCGCTTGGCCAGAAAATGACTAACATACCTCAGATTTTTATCTTTTAACTCCAGAAAGGGAGGCAACAGCAGAGGAGGAGAAAGAGACGGGTTGATGAAGAAGAAGAGGAGGAGGAGGAGGAGGGAGGTCAGGCCCCTTTCCACTTCCACTCTCAGCTCAGACAAAAGAGGCAGCAGCAACCATTATTCAGACACAAAAAAAGAGATGTGAAACTGATTTTTTTTTTTTTTTTTTTTTTTGGGGGGGGGGGGCAACAAAACAGTGAGTATAGAGAATTATTTTCATGCAATAATATATTTAGATATTTTTACATCATTGAAGCTGCCAACAGTAGATACTTCAATCTACTGCCTAAGCCTTTTCATACTAGATAGAAGTGTTTCCCCAAAGAACTGCACTTTTCCCTCTGGATATTAAAGCCTCTGAAACAGCATTTACACATAAAAAATGCACTGGGAATCATTTGTTCTCAGATTCAACCCTTAAGACTTGTTTTTCAAAAAGAAAAGAAACCAATCTGTCAGTGAAGTGAGACAAATCCACTTGTTCACAGTGCAGTTGCCCCTTCAGGAATCTTCTAAGAACAAAAGAAATACACAATAAAACAATGCATTATAAGAAATTCAATTCTCTCTTAAAATACAAGAATCATGTTGATAGCTTACACAATTGAAAGGCTGTCAGTGACAGAATAGACACAAATAAAACAGAGCAATACTCTCCTGGCAGGAGTGAACCCAACTATCTTTCAATTGATTATTTGGTCCATAAAATGTTTATAAAATGTATAGGAAATATTTAACCAGCAACCAGCAATTTCTTATCATGTAAGACAAAGAAATTGTCTTATTGTTACTACTAATAGCAGTAGTAGTAACTGATTAATTTTCTGCAATAATCCTATGATTTCAGAGCTTTAAAAAAAAAAGCCGAATAACACGAGCACTACAGAGCAGACCAGAGGGAGAAATATACGAGCAGGATTTCCGGCAGAGACAGAGTGACGTCGGGGGAAGAAATCAGAGCCGTCCACCTTCCTAACGTATGTGCGAAAGTGGTAATCAACAAGCTCTGACACAACATGACATTAGAGGCTGCGGCACACGAGTTGTGGGTGAGTGACAGTGCAGCCATGTAAATTAATTATTGAACTAAAATCTATGCCAATACCAATATTTGTAAAGTGTCATTTAATGTTCTTGATGGTGTGTTTTTAATCCCATAATTTCTGTCTTGTAGGGTGTGAAGGCCTCTGAAACAAGGCTTAGACTCGAGGTGAGTGGAAAACAAAACATTCAAAGAAACGATAAGTCAAGAACTAATACGAGCAAATGCCATTTAGTTACACACACACACACACACACTGTGGTGTCACGAAGAGCTTAGGAAGGAGTAAGTGATCATAAGCGATCAGTATTATTAGACCTCAAACATGTCCTGTACAGATTTTTAATACCATCCCACGGTATAATCTCAGCTGCAGTTTTAACTGGTTTCGACTGAGGGGAAAAACCCCTGCAGTCACATGTTGACACGCATACATGTTGCTGTGGTTACCAAACCATTTACATAAATATACATCACTTACACAGATCAATTATAAAATCATTTCCTGAGTAGTTCACATTCAGCAGATGGATTTATTAGTGGTTTTAGCCTGATGACAGACATCTGAAAAGGAGAGTGAGAGTGGGAGGAGAATTCAGATTTTTCACTATTCCTCGTTGCTCATTTCGACATCAATTTTTCTATCAAACTTATCATGAATGTAGCTAGAATGTAGCATTTTTTCCAGCATATACGTAGGAGTAGTGGTTAGTCTCTGTGTCTCTAAACAAACAGTGAAGCTGTCCTGGATGTCTGCTGCGCAAACTGTACTTAATAGGCCACAGGCTACATACACACTGCAAATAAATGTGAGAGGGAGGGGGTGGCAATATATAGTAAAAACTTTGCCCTATGGCCTCCCTAGGTGGCTGAATTTTATATACTTTGTAAGAAAGACATGTTTCAGTAAGTACAAGTACTGACCAGCACACATCTGTTTCTAAAGAAGGCTTTATCACAGTTATGACAGCAATTTAAATCTGTAAGAAAATAAACCCTCTCTTAAACCTGATTTATGACTAACTGGAAGCTGCTTTACATCTCACACCTGAACGCTCACACAGAGTCCCCGACGTCCAATATGTAGCATTAATCGTGCAGCTTCCCATTTTCCCTCACTGCTCCATTTGTGGAGGATGCAGGGTGTTGTCTTTCTGGAACTGAATCTGAGCAAAAACGCAGCTCAGCTGTGGCCTGATTTGGACAAAGAATCTCTAAAACTCTGAATGCTGAATGCCAGACTAATGGTGGGTGGGGAGGTTTTTAAGGCTGAGTGAGGCAAGGTTTGTTACTGTTGAGTAAAAGCCTCCCACACGACACAAAATGATTTTCATGCTCAGATATCTCACACAAATGTAATACAAACATATGGACTGTGTGACCTGTGTGCGGGGGAACTGCCGTCCTATCAGATGTGGACAACTCTGACAGGCTGTTATTCCGTTTTTAATAAAGTGCCATATCAGTCTTAGTTTCCAGCCAGCTCATGCACTGGTCTAACAATAATGTGATACTTTTTATTCATGCGTCACTGTGCAGACTCCCTACAAAGCCAACAGCCGACTCTAATCTACCTCTAAAAACCCACTAGTGCAGGTCAGCTTCGGCTTCTGGATGTTAAATACAAAAATGGGCTGTTAGAGTAAATTTGATTCCTTATTTGAAATGCAGCAGTGATGGCAAGGAAATAAAACACAGGGCAAGCTCCCCAACTCTCTGATACAAGAAGACAGAATGCTGAAATGAGAGCTGTAGTAACAGTGTTGCCTTGTGAAATTACAAATGAAGAGATGAAGGCGAAACTCTGAGAAAAATGTAAAAATGACAAAAATAACATTAGCTGTAAACTGGGAGAAAAGACTTCAATGAAAACTGCATTCTCAGTTAGGAGTCATGACATTTGCATTAACTCCATAGACAGCCTCAAAGGGTCACGAAAGAGTTGAACGCCTCAGCGCTTTCCATCTGCAACTTAATAGAAAACATGACTTCAAGAGGTTACTTCCCTCATACTTTCTCTCAGCAACCTACTGGCAGAGGCTCACTATGCAACTATCGGCAATAGAGCGTCACGTTTTAGCCCCCTATCATTACTCTGAGTGTCACGTGTTTCTTGTGTGGGAGCACAGCGGGGGTCGGACGAACCTTCATTTCAAGAAGGAAAACAACAAGAACGCAGATGACATTTCTCTAGCTAGACAATTGCTGGCTCACTCTCCTATTTTCACCTTGGGCAATAACAAACATGCATCTCTGAGAAGAATAGCAGGTCTTGAATCATAGTGATTCAGCCCCACACTTCACTGTGACTGCAGGGAAAAAAATATGTTTTAAGGAACTTGTGGGGTGCCGGCACCATAAAATACAGCAGGCTTTTTATGTACTGAGAGGTGGCTTTATGGCCAGAGAGCAGCCTCCTGTAAACGATGTCGGCGAACAATGTTTTTAGATGATAAAACTGCTATATAATCATGTCATATTCCAATCATTACGCATTTAAGATTTCAACCTGCTGTTAAGTTTAACATGAGGAGATTATATTGCGAGTGGCAGCAACTTGTAGTGTTCAAGATTAGAGCAAACCTGGGGACACTGGGGGCCAGCGATATCGCTCCTTATCTGAAAAACACTACACAATATTTAGCAATGCTATGTTATAACAGTATACTATTAATACAAAATACCTTTTACGTTTCTATTTTATTGAACTACATGATACACCTATAAGCCCAAACACTGTAATGACTTGCAGGTGAAGTGAATAACGTATCTTCTAACAACAGCGCATTTATTAGATGGTCAGTTCTCATAGACAATGTGCTGGATGCAGGAGAAATGCGCAGGTGTGAAGTCCTGTCAGCACATCTCTGTTAACACTAATGCACTCTGATACAACTGCCCTACAAGAAATTTTAAATGAATAAACAAATAAATGTAGACAGACAAAAAAGTTCAACACCTTTCTAAAATTGTTTTAATAATAACAACCTTGGTAGACTTTCTTGCAGAAATGTATTAGACCACATTAGTGTTAGGCAGATGTAACAAACAGACTGGCAGCTGATTATGTGAAGGAGCTGAGCTGAAGCTTTGCTGCTGCCACTGCTCAATTTCTCTCCAATTGCAAATTAGATAGGTGCTAAAGATTTCCACTATTAACTAGTGTTTTACAAGACAGGCAATAATATACACAATGTATATGGACAAATATAAGTACATTAGATCCTTCACAATTAATGGGATTCTCTCAGTGTTGTGCTGCTGCCAGTGTGTATGTGTGAATCAACCCGGGGTGGGGGGGGTGTTAGGAAAGATCACAGAGCTCCAATGAATTTAATAATTATACACTGCAAAACAAATACCAGGCTGTCTAGAAAGTCATTTCAGACAATACCTATGATACTCATATTTCCAGAATGGTATTTTTTCTGCTGCTGCTGTGAGAGAGCAGCGCACAGTGCAACAGGAGAGAGCTGACAGCTTCAACCAGCTCTGACAGACATTATGCCCAAGAGGCTCGAGCTCTCCGACAGCAGGAACTCTGAAGCCGCCCATTGGATTAACGTGGGCAGAACACAGCCTTAACTCTCCTAACAAAACACCAAGACTGCTTCCTTGACGTCAGCCGTGGAAACGGCCCAAACACACAGCTTTTAGCGCACAACCTGCAGTACAGCGAGACGGACTGAGGAAAGCTGGAGATGAATGCCAACAATTGTGAATGAAGTGGGATATAGTCCTGACAGCATGTGTTGTTAGTGTCATCTGGCTATAAAGTCATGCTTTTCAAGAGGTTTCCAGTGAAGAGATATTACTCTTTAAACCCTCAGCGATTCATGAGCCACACTTTTGGAATGAACCTACAAAGCTAAGCCAGCCACACTCCTTCAATAAAACACCTACAACTGTCTGCCCAGGATCCAACCAACAGCCCGCACAGTTCCACCGTTTTTATTGCATGCCGCTACAACACAACAGGGATTTCAAATAATAACACAGCACGACAACAGCAGTTTATCCCTCTCACACAAACAGTAATGAATGTCTGCTTCTCACATTTAGCCTGCTTCCAGACCTCTGAATCACAGCCTCCCCAAATATAAAAAGAAGCCTGGTGTTATTGTCATGAATGTCTGTTTCCTGTTCGGAGTAACAGCCGAGCCGATCAGAGTACGTCAGCGAGACTGAAGTGGTGACTTTATACAGCTGTGACTGATCAGACAGAGGGAACATATCTTAAATATAGAGCTGCAAAGTACATTTACCATGTCTCAAAGTTTCCTTACTGATGCTTACGTCTCAGTGTTGTCAGAGCAAACAAAGGAGTGTCCTGAATAACATTTCAACACTGCATACATGCTAGGGACATCTATTTCTATCATTTCAACTTATAATTTCAACTGTCGGTTTAATATGGCAAACAGCTCTAGAAACTACAATACCCATGAGCCTTGGCCACTGTTGCTATGGAGAAGGCGCCAGTCAGAAGTGCAAATCAGAGCTTCAGGGAATTTAAATATAATCTATCACTGCATTTTGGAACAACACACAAAGCCATAGTTCAAATTCATGCAAAACTGACCCAGAATCTGAAAGTGAATTTCCTCAGGCTACAGACATGGCCTGTGTCATCTTTAAAGGCCCTGATTTTTTTTTTTCAACTAGTTTCTGATTATGAGTGATAAAGTCACAAATAAGACCTATTGGCAGTTGGTGGGTGTTAAATAACAGCTGAGGATGTAGATTTCTAAATTTTAACATTGATTGTAATTTATTTAGTCATTAGCAGCATACGTAATTATCATATTAAGCTCAGGGATTCAATGTTTCTGACCAAAATGCAACTTGGGAGACGTAGTTAACTTCTTTATATGTCTCTACACACAGACTTGTATCTTTTCAATCAAAGAATCAGATATTTTCTAATTGTATGACAAGAAGAGTTGACTCACTTTGATGAATTGATTATCTTTGAGAGAACTGACAAATGTGTTCACATGCAGGTGTGAAGAAAACATAGAAAAAATGTATTTTATTAAGTATAATTTCTTTATGTTTTGTTATAAGATTGGTCCCAAAAATCTGTTGACAGTTGTAGAATTTCAAGTGAATATGTAAAGTCAAAGTGCATATTCAAAGTTTTAATATAATTCACAAGTACAGTAATTCCTGGAATCTATAGAGGTTTATAAACTGACAAAATGAATGCAGACATACTGCTCTGTGTTTTTTTTTTTTTTCAGCAATTTCGAAAGATTCAAAGACTGCAAAGTTTTAATGAAAAGCTTTACAGAGGCAGCTGAAAGAAAGTCATATTGTAACAGAGCAGTACATCACATCTGGCTTTCTGTTCTCCTCTGCACGCTTCTGTGGCAACTAAGCCTGTTGCTTAGCAACCTCTTAATCAATACCTGGTCCTTGCCCGAACAAAGCAGAACAACGAGAGGGGAAATAATGGAGGAATATTTAGCTAGCAGCCTTGCAGTACAAAAGCCATGTCAGACACCATTCGTGTATGTATCAATCAGTGACAGTCACCATTAGCAACCTCTCGCTATTAATGGCTCATTGTGTTCGTATATGGTGGTGGAGGAATTTATTATACAGACTCTGAAATGTTTGGATTATATGAGACATTGCGTGGCTGGCTGGATTACATACTTCCTAACAAATGGACACAGACAGAGCCCCTAGCCCATTTTAAGATGGTAAGAGGGAGTAGATGCTTGTGCTCTGTTTAGTCACACAACAACCCTTGTGACTTTCTGTGAACTGTGCATCACTGCCATACTTTTTTTTTTAAAATATATGATTATGTGATACTTTCTATATCCAAATCACATCTTCAAAATGATTTTGATGGTACACTGACTTGTACCCTGCGCTCCAAACACCTGTTCTTGCGGTATGAAACTTGAGTTGAGCAGATATGATCTCCTGTGAGAAGTGTAGCACTATGCGGAGACAATGAGGATCCTAACACTGGTGGAACATATTCACATGTTAGGTAACTCACTCGCTGCCTATTGCCATGGCCTGAGTCGTCACGCCTGCCATCTTTCCCAGTTGCTAGTCAGTCAGTGTAAAACTGGCTCTTACTGAAGGTTCAGATGTTTTTGGTCAGCCAGATTAGATGATGATTTTGTGTTTGTTGTCTGTTAGCCTCTAAGGATATGCTGCTTCTAGTACCTCTAACTGCTCAGACTCAGAGCCCAGCAGAATTTAATACATCAGCACCCTGTAATTACCACTTGTGGCTGCAGAGGCTGCTGTTGCCACTGCTTAGCAAAAGTTACACAGTGATGCTACAAACTAATACTAGCATCAGTATATTTTCAGCTGTAAGTTTTTGGTTAAAATGCTAACATTAACATGTTAGCACATTTGCAGTAATCTCTCTCACAGCTGAGGCTGATGGGAATTTGGACATATAGAGGTATCCTGTCATGAAATTGACAAGTTGAAAAGGATTCAATCTTTGTGAACCATGAATGTCTGTACAAAAATTTCAAGGCACTCCATTTTATAGTTAAAGTAATTTGCTGCTTTCTCTGCCTTTTTCCAGTTTACTGCTGAATTTCTTATTTCTATTATCCACTTAATGCCTTAATTTCTAACTAAATGTTCTTTATGTCGCCTCATATTGCTTTTACCTCCACCTTAAGAATATAAGACCACAATAACAATGATGCAGTAATAATGCAACTAGTGGTTGATAGTAAGAGACCTGTAATAACAGTAGTGCTGATGTAGTACTTAAGTGGTATTGTATTAATACTGTAGTATACTGTGATCATGATTTCACTTTGTGATACTGTTACTCAGACAACTAGGACGCCATGTACATGAAAAAATCTATATGAATAGCCAGTAATGTCTGACCTCAAACATATCTGATGTCTTCACTAATCTTCTATGTCAAATATTAAAAGTTAAGTTTAAAAAGGAGCGAAATTTCCCACATGTAACAAATATTTCAAAAAGTGGATCTGCTCTGTCCGAGGTGTCAAGAATTGTTAAAATGTGAGTAGATGTGAGGCAAAAAGTACGAGGGTGAGAGTGCAAGTGTAGATCAAACCAGAGCAAGAGTGGACGTGCATATGCAGGTGCAGTGTGATTGGATAGCGCTGTGTGTGCATGTGTGTGTGCGTGTGTATAAAAGAGCGAGACTGCGAGAAAGTGAGTGGGAGACCGGTGTCATACAGTACACCTTCCTGTGGGCGAGTGGGGGTGGAGCTGAGCGTCAGTCAGGTAAATAGAGACTACACACCACCACATCTCTGAGGACATTATCCTACTTCTTATTTCCAGTGCACTTTCACAGTCAAGCCAGCCATCTGGCGAACTGACACGTTTAAGATAAATAAAAACCCCAAGAGGTTTCTACGCCTCCTGAATGCCATGTTTCCACATTCACAAACACAAGAATGCAACACTGATGATCCTTCCTGACACTAACATACAAAGATTTAGTTGTTTTACTTGAGTCTAAATGTATTTTTTAAATAATTAAACAGGATTTTTGCCGAAAAAATTCAGTTCAGAGCGAGTGTTGCTGTTTTGCAAGGTAATAAAAGACTGACATAATAGAAAAAAAAAAAACTTGAAAAAAGAGAAAAATCCATTATCACATGTAGGAGGTATTAATGCACATGCAAGTGTGGGTGCATTAAGTACACGAGGGCGGTGATAGAATAAACCTTGTGGCTGTCAGGTGTACCCTGATGAAGAGCAAGCATTATTTCAATTTTCATTACAGTTTAGGTGCACAGTTTACAGACAATGACAGAGATGCAGTTGAGGATAATAATCTGTGTCGTGGCAGTAACATGCAGAAATTCAAATTTCCTACCAGGGACCTGTCAGTACAAATTAAGAAAGCAACGTGGACTCCCTATTACCCTCCTCAGTAATACCTTTTGACACCTCACTCAACGAGACTGTCTCACATGCTAATATCCAGACATATAGAGAGACTCCAGTCTGCAGCTGTAGCTCCTCCCACTTCTCTGCTAAACCTCCACAGAAAATATCCATTAAAACAAAGCTGAATCTCATTCGAGAGTCGATCATCCATGTGCACTGTCCTACTTTTCCCCTTTCCCTTCACTCTGTAGACCAGCTGATCAGCACTACATGTTTATAAATGCCCTTTAAAGTGGCTACAATCAATATTTTTGCGACAATCTGAACAAAGTTCTATGTAATGCTGAACCTCTAGAGAACTATCACCTGAATCTGCAGCTCCGATCAGCTTTGGTTTTGAGGAGTATGATTTCAATGATTCGTACCAAATTCCACTTAAACTAAACTCATCTGAAGTGTTGTTAGTGAATCTACTACACTAACATCTCTTGAATCTAAAACTACTTTTCCTCTGTACACCGCTACACGAACCTCCATCAAAACATTTAAAAGGATTATATAATAATCTCCGATTCAAAATGCTGGAGGATATATTTGTTTGTTGAGAACACACACACAGTTGTACAGGACCTGGGAAATGATTAATTTCTGTGGGTTGAAAAAAGAAAACAAATACAGAAAGTGCAAGTTTTAATATTTTTCTCTTTTTTCTTGTTTTCACTTGTTTACTACATCTGCGATAATATTAGGTCAGAGTTATACCATACTTATACATACATACCATACAGACCAAAGCAACATGCTCAAATGTATTTTCTCCTCTACCAAGCGCTCCGCTGCTAACAGAGGTTAATCCAATTGATGTGTTCCTACATTTGCCTGGATCTTGTTTAACTGTCTGCTCAGCTGCTTAATGAGACAATTATTGAAATGTTTCCTGTTTGTCCTGGCTGTTTCTCATAAACTAAATCAGTGTGTTTGTGGTCATGACAGGTTCCCTTTGCTCCTTGTGCAGACAGCTTCACAGTGATATCCATCTACGTTTCTTTCCCTTCTCACTATAGAAGTTCAAGTAGGATGAAGTTCACATGCCTGGAGATCTATCGTGAGACTCACACCTGGACTGAAACCCTTAAATGCTGGCTTCAGTTTGTGATCTCCTTCAACACCTGAAGACATGCACCCTTGACTGCACCACTTCACAAAATGACTATTGTATGAAATGGACTCCATTTGTGCTCAAGATCTGATTCACCACAAAAACCGGTTATCTCGGCCTGGAAGTGAATTGAGATGCATGACTACACTGGGGAAAGGCATGTAAATCTGTAGGAATCTATAGGCATTAAGATTTGTTTCCAGTGCCTCCTTCCTGCCAACCACAGCAGCCAAACTGATATTTAAACAAAACCCTCGGGGTAGGAAAACAGTTCATTAAACTGTGAGAAAAATCTACTGTCAAATAACACAAGAGCAGCCATGTTTAAGACACTACTTTAAAATCTGTCATTTTTGCAGTTTGCTTTCTTAAAAGTTCAGAATAGACTGATCATATCACACAAACCACCGAGAAACTTTCCTGATTTTCCTGTAGAACATGTCATATTTTAGCTGCTCAATAAAAGTCCTGTCACCCTTGGTGCAGTGACACTTAAAACCCTTTCCCCCCCCACTCCAAACTGCACTAGAAAACTGCTGACTGCTCCATTTAGACTAGCACTTTCCACTCGGGATAGAGTTTTGGCAACTCAAAATTTGTGCATTAAGCTAATTTGGCAGCGATTGGGGTGTGCTCAAAACATGCTCGTTTCTGTGCCATTAACACTCAATTACAAACACCCTCAGAGGCGTTTCAAAAATACCTTGAGAAACAGTAATTTCATTGTTTCTAAGCAGCAGCACCCTGGGAGGTACAGGATTGCTCTTGACATTTTGCTGATTTGAACGTCATGCCTCCTGCTATTTAAGTTTTCACCGAGTTACACAGAGGAACATTTTTATCTCTGATTTTATTCCATTTCAATTCCATTTTCCGCCACATTTTCTCTTTTGATTTCCCTGGGTATTGTCTTGAAACATTAATTAAATCAAGGTCATTATCTACTTTTATTAGTCTGTTGTATGAAAGTGATCAAATGAAGCTATCCCATTAAAAGTAACACCCTAATCTATTGTTAGACACTGAGCCATACTGTTGCAGCTATTTTTAAGCTCTGCGTCTGATGCAAATCCCTCTGGCTCAGAGAACAGCATGACACATCATGGCTGGCAGCAAACGTCCTCCATAAATCAGAAGCCACTCTGAGTATTCTCACGAATTTCACAGTTCAATCAACATAAAATCTATCAAAACCAGCTTTCCCCCAAAGCAAGGAAACCTAAGAAACTAGAAGAACTAAGGCAACCTGTAATGTCATGTCACTACTCTGAGTAAATTCCCTGCAAGTTTTGTTTTTCTCTGTTACCACTCAGTTTCATGGCTACATTTATTTACAGCTTCCAGAAAATTCTTTAAATGTTATTTTTGCTGGTTTCAGCTTGATTCACACCAACTCAATGTGGAAAATTAACCGTAGATATAACACAGTGCAAGAAAGTCACCCACTCTCTGCACTTTTAAGTTTTAGATTCAAGACAAGCTTTTTCTATTTTGTTCCTCTGACCCTGGGAAAAACAGCAACATCCTCATTATGAATCATTGTTTTTTATTACAAGCAGATAATGTTTTCTTCTCTTTTTTTCCTCTGCAGGTCCTTGCAGTAAAAGTTGCAGATCATATCTAGGTTATGGACTTTTGTTAAACTCGCACAGCCCTGTGGACGGGTACAGGAATCACCTGCACTGTTCGAATTTATTTCAGCTTGAAACCCCCGCACCTCATGACATTGTGTAGTGAGGGCTGGAACAGCTGAGGTGCAGACTAACCTGTGTCACTCTGGCTGAAGACAGCCATGGTCTGTCCACCCACGGTGTGCATAGTGAAGGGATGATCCCTCGGGACCTGCAGCGATCCATCCTTCTCCCCCACAGCGCCCAGGGCACTGAGCTCTGCATTCAGGCTGAAACATACCTGAAAAACACAGCTGAGTCAAGACCCGGCTGACTAGACAACCTACTCGCTGATTTATAAGATAAGGTCAAATATGATATGATGAAACTTTATTGATCCCTGTGAGGGAAGTTGTTTCAGTGCAGCAGCAAACAGTGATACAACAAAGAAGAAAAGAAGAAACAGGAAAATGATGTATGAAAGTATAACAGTATTGAAAGGTGACTCAACAAGTGCATGCTGTTTTTGTTGAGTCACCAAATAAGTGAGAAGGGCTTAAAAGATTATCACAGTTAGAAGTGAATGTTTCAATCACTGCCACTATCCCAGGTTGTACAGGTTTACTGTACTGTGTCTGTGCAGTATTACATGAAGCTGTCTCACCTCTGTTTTGCCTTG
Source organism: Lates calcarifer (assembly GCF_001640805.2). Classification (NCBI taxonomy): domain Eukaryota; kingdom Metazoa; phylum Chordata; class Actinopteri; family Centropomidae; genus Lates; species Lates calcarifer. Next base: position 12,626,680 of record NC_066833.1, on the reverse strand, counting down.
CTTCCTGCCAGGTGCATGAGAGGACAGAAAAGAGACGGCATCACTGACTCTATTTAGTGTTGCGACTAAAAACTGAATTTATTTTTCTGATTAACTGATGAATCATTTTGTCCATAAAATGTCAGAAAGCAGCGAAACATACAGCCGAAGGCAACATCTTCAGATGGCTTCTTCTGTCCAATCAACAGCTTCAAAACTCAAATATATTCAGCTTACTATAAAGAGAAGTATCAAACACTCACATCTGAGAAGCTGAAACCAACACGTTTGATTTTTTTTACTTCAAAAAGACTGAAACTAATCAATTAATGGACTAATTGTTGCAGCTGTACTACTGATAATCATAAGGACAGATCAATAAAATGTATTTAAGGCCTCTTGATGAAGGTTAGGTTACATACTTTCCAATGGTAATCTTTCCAACTTCTCCTTTTTCTGTGGCCTTGTCCCATTGCTGAGATAAATATTTGGGAACCTGGTGATGGAAATTTAAAGGTCACTTGAATCATAAAGTTACATACACACAAAATAAAATTAACGAAACAACCATAAGGCCTCTTTTTTACTTCTATGAGGATGAATTATAAATTTGTTTGTTAATTCAGTTTAGTTAAATTGCTGGCTAACTTTGCTTCAGTTCACAGGTTGACAAACTTATTCCTTTAAAATAGAATTTATTATTTGAAATGGACGAGTGCAACCGTTTGTAAAATCACCATTTTAACTAGACTGACATAAAACGCTTCTTCGCTTAATCTGAGTAAAAATCACCACACATCACCTGTGAACCCCGCTGAGTTACGTGAGTCTTAATTTGATCATTTGTGCGTGAACAAACCTTGACAAGCCACACGCCTTGGTTCTGTTTGACTCCGGTTAGTTTGACCTCCGTTTTATCTGACATTGTGGCGATGTTTCCGAAGCTCCGAGACGGAGAAGAGCCGGCAGAGATACCTGCTGACCACAAATGCTTCAAATTAGTCTGGGGCACTTAATTTAGCAGAACAGCCACAAAATTAAACTTCCTATCTCGACTTTCACAATAAAACTCCGAACAACAACAGGTGTGAGGACGAAGGTAATTTGCAACTCACAACAGCTTAATTAATCTACAAAACATTGAATTTAAGACTTAATTTATCACTGAGCTGCAGGATTTTTATAAAGAAAAAGTAAATAATGACGAGACAAACACAAATGTCTCAGGTGTGTGGTTTCGTGAGCTGCAGGCTACTAATTAAAATTACATGACATCTCACTAACTGTGTGATAATCAGTTTGTGGTAATATAATCAGCTGTATTAGTTGTAATGTAATATAATCACTTTTGAGAATATCAACATGTCACATTAACTGGCATAAGTTAAGGAGGATCCTCCTTAATTAACTGAACTTTAGGTCTCTTGTTGTTAAAATCTAAGACCTTCATTATGTGAGCTAATAATGTGCTTATATTGTGCCTTTAGTTAATGTAGTTGCCATTAAATAAAATGAGCACACAGCAGATTTGGTCCATGTATTACTCTAACAGAGAAATGCTGCACACTCTGCAAAGAGAGGGGAAGGAACAAAAGTTTAAAAGGACATCAACAGGTCATTTTTGCCTTAAAGCCCTTTTCAGGTCATGATGGGGGAAAATTAATTGGTCTTGTGACTCTATCTGCAGCTGCTGCCGGCATCTAACAAAATACTCTTCTCATAATTTGGGTTTAAAAAGGCTACACACTGAGGTCATATCGCCACAAGAGCTCAACACAACTTCTGACCTTTTAAGTCCAGAGCTTTTGAATCACCACCCACATCTCTGATTTGTTCCACACAGTGAAATACCATTGTGATTCAATCTGATTATCGGGCTGCTTAAGTCCAGAGTCAAGCATGGTTATGAATACATAACATGCCCATAGTCCAGGGGGCTTTGTTGAAGGACAAGTTCATTTCATCATTAACATTTAAAGTAGCAAACTACAAGCTTGGAGAGAGGAAACTGTATGCCATCTCACTCTGTGAGGGTCTGCAATTACATTTCCTGCATCTCACTTTAGACATTTATATTTAAATGTTCACCTAAAATGTTAATCCACAATTAAAATGAGGTCACAAAAAAGAGTGCTTACTCACTCACCAAAATGATTAATGAGGCAGTGGATTTGGACTGATCCAACAAATTAGCAAGTCAATTTGAATTTAAGATTTACTGGCAATAATAAAATATTGATGAAAAAAAAGGATATTTATATTTTTGATGACATTGCACACAACAACACAAAATTTAGAGGTGTTAATACACTTCTGACTTCATCTCTAATGTATATTTTCTATGAGTCACAAATAAAATTAAGATTAATCACATTTCATTTGCCTGTTTATACTCTTGTCCTTTGTCAGCAAATATAATTTGAAAAATGTATGCATATGTATGTATTTTAATGAAATGACTTTTAACCTTTTTTGGCTTCCTATGTTATTTTTAACAGACTGGTAGCGTCACCATGTGGATCGACAGAAAGCCTGCACTCTTACTATCCAGCTGGTCCTGCTGGATAGTACTGTGAAGTGACCTCTAATCATTATCTGATAATATAATGTGTAAAAATGAGAAAAACTTACCATGTATGCTTTTTGTGTGCTTTTTTCACCCACATTTTAATAATTTTCTTGTTTCAATATGTTTCATAACCTCTATCTCCACAGGAGGGCAGTATTCCTCTTTCCAGTGTGTAACAGCCAAGAGAAAAAGGTGAAGGTTGGAACAAGAGTTAAGAGATTAACAATTTATGATATGATGGTAACATTATACGTTTGAATTTTAAGCATCCTATAATTACAAATACAAATGAAGACCACTAAATGTTTCTTTATGACTGACTTTTATCATGCAGAAAAACATTAAAGAAAGCCAGATAGCCTCAAAAAATTTTATTAGGTTATTTCTTCTTCTAGTATTTCATTGTTTGCCACTAAAAAAACAAATTTGTTGGTTTTTCATTAAAATGAGGTTTTACAAATAACATTTAAAGAGTCTTCTGTGACTCACTGCTGTTACAGATGATATGCACTACACTAATTATTTCACTAAATAAATTATGCATGTTGAGGTTGAGACCCGAGTAAATCAACATTAGCTTTCAAGGTCATTAACATGAATCATTGGAGTGTGACTCAAATGGAATCAGTGCATTTGCAAATGGCACTGCATCAGTTTGCCTATTACAAAAATAAAAAGAGAGTAAATAAAACATCACTGAATATATGTAAACATACACATTCCTTTATAGTTAATATCAGGTGAAAGTTAACATGTGCTTGTGGTAAACATTTGTTGGATTCAAATGTCAAGACTGAAAGGAAGGAAAGTCAGAGTCATTTTAAAATTAAATTCCATGTAATGCTCATCTTTAAATAGTTTGATTTACATTACATATCCAGGACACTGGGCCTGTTTTGCCCTTGGCAAACACTTAAAAGCTCATCTGTTGACTCATTTAATCCTATCCTTTGTGTGTCTAATGAATGAAAAAATTCTGCAGTAGCAAAGAGATGTTTGTAAAGCATAGAAGAAACACAGTTTATCTTAAAAGCAGCATTTGGAGTTTAGTGGTGGATTGGGCAGCATCATGGAGTATTGTCTTTTACCACTGCAGCTGATTTGTATGTACTGCCACCCTGTGGATGCCTATGAGAACTAAACATGGCACCGCTGTATAAATGATGAAATGATGAATGAATGAAAAATAAGAAAAAAATGACTTTTGCTTCAATTTCTTTTCTTTTTTAAAGTTTTTCACAAACATTTTGTCATTTATTTTTAATTATGGCTGTTTTTATACCTTGTGTCTTCTAAATTAGGTGAAATATGAAAATAAAACAAAGATACAGGTTATAGTATGAGGTATGTGGTTTCAATAAGATGGATGCATGTCATTTCAAACCATTCTGTCAGAGGTGTCAATTTCCTTCTATGCTCCTTTGCCATAAAAATGTGGTGATAAACACTGTACTGTGTACTTACTTTTGATATATCTGTGTTGAGGAGGATGATGTTAGCAGCTTAATTGGTTATCTAGGACTATTTTTTCCAGTATTTTGGTCCAGAACAACATGACCAAGACCATGACCATGGACCTGGCAGACCAAACCTCTGCCAGGATCATGTGCAGTTGTTAGCATTGTTGCCTCACAGCAAGAAGTGAGGTTCTAACCTGCCAGATGAACTCCACACAGTCTTTCTGTGTGGTAGTCTCCCCCTGTCTGTGTGGGTTTCCTCCAGGTACTCCAGCCTGTAGGTGTCAGGGTGAGCATGAATGACCGTTTGTCTCAATGTGTCAGCCCTGTGATCAACTGGTAACCTGTCCAGGCTGTACTTCAATGTCGGGTAGGATTAGCTCCAACCTCCTGTGACCCTTAAAAGGATAAGGAGTATAGCTAAAGGATGGATGGATGTATGACCTTTGCCCTCAATCATCAGGGTAAAGGGTCCAGCATGCTCCCCAGAAACTGTTCCTGACACTGACCTTTCATCTAGCACCACACTCAGGTCAAAGTGTCAGTTTTACATGCAAGATATCTCACATTGCCTTGAAATTTGCTGAGCATCATAACTCCACTACGAGTAAGCTGATAAAAACAGCAAAAATCACTTTAAGGCTAACAGATTTTAGGAGTCAATATAAACTTTTAGTCTTGGTGTTTGTGCAGTTTTAAGATTCTCAAAGCAATGGTCAAGTAGAGCTGGTGTTCAGCTGATTTAGTTTGTGTTGGTGTAAAGTCTGCACACTCAGCACAGAACACAATTGGCTGAAAGTGAACGCTTACTAAGACCTCCATGTAGAAATCCTGTACATGTGTTGTCCTTGGCAGCAAAGATTTTTGGCAGTTGGCGCTGGTCTACGGATGTGGCAGCAATATAACTTCCTGCTCCCCATAGGGATCTCTCAGCGGTGTGACCTAGAACAAACCGGCCATATCTCTGCAACACAAAGATTTCACTCAGAGAAAACTCTGAGTCCTCTCTGTCAGCCGACCGGCCATCAGCACTTTCACATAAAGCTCAACGCAGAGAAAACTCTGATCTACATCAAGACATCAGGCCTCCAAAGTGTCCCAGCTGCTCTTCTGGCTGCAGTTTATCAGCATCATTGAAATGTGTTGAAAGTGTGTGTGTGTGTGTGTGAGAGAGAGAGAGAGAGAACGAGAGAGTACACTCAGGGAGACAATGAATCCTAAGCCTAGCTTCATCTTATTACCCAAGTTTGAAACTCTGTGAAACTCTATCAGTCAAAATATCAGTCCTCTGCTGGTTGAAAGATTCAGAAATCCCTTTTCATCTGGGATAAAATGAACTTGGCACTGACTGGCTGAAGGTTTTGGCTTTCCTCTCAAGGTCACCCTTGTTTTGAGGTAGGCATTTTTGTCCACAGTCTGGGTATATGCTCAGGACAAGACTAGGGTAATAAATCTGCCACAGAATGAAATGCCAGAGCACTGATTTATACTGAAGTGTATCTGTCAACAAACTGCAACCTTTAGATATTAAAAGACAAACTCTCAGTGATGTTATCATAGTATTTTGATAGTCTGATAAACAAACGTCTCTCTAATATGGGAATTTCTCCAGGACCTGACATGATTTGGCATTAGTGTGACATAAAACATAATTCTTATTGTCATAATCTCTACAGTAAGTGCTCATAGTGCACTGAGGGCCTGTTGCCATGGTAGCTCCTGGTTGGCAGATGCAGTCTTTGAAATAGGAAGCCAGGAAGAAAAGGAAAATTTCCAATAAAAAAAGAGTGATTGTGGAAAGGGATTTAAGACCTACTGATTAAGGTTTCCTGTTAAAATACAACTAATTCTATTGAACCAGTAAATAGTTTTCATCCATTATCCAATACCCATTGGCCAGCAAATGTTACCCAACTCTGCCTTTTCCACCTTTTCTGGTTCATACATATAAACTGTTTGCAAAACCAGCATAGCGACTGGTTTGGTTCTCATGTACATGAAGTGATTTTCCAGTCAAGAGGAAGGGGAGATCAGTCGATTTCATGCTTATTATCTTACTTCTGATTCACAATGCACCACACCCACTGTTTAATGTAAGGTAATGTTGTTTATTAGAACAGGGACGGTGCACAATAAAACATTATCCTTATAGAAAACAAGTAGAGATGCCTTGTACCAGGTTTATAGCAATAGCAAATTTCCATCTGTAGTCGATGAGCAGGTAGATAGAGCAATACATTTTATATGTTTGACAAAAGACAGGATGGAGATTCAAGCTATTTATTAAAGAATCTTTATAAATCAGAATGTCATAAAAGATCTGTCAGATAATTTCATTTATGGCACAATTTCCTGTAAACTCTAGACTTTAGTTGCAGTTATCTCATTAAGAGCAAACCACCTCTGTGATCTACATTGTGTTTATTAGCAAGTACAAGTCACTTTCTGGGGGAGCTGGATGTTTGTTGTTATTGAGTAAGTGAATTTAAAAAGTCAGCTTCTAATTATGTGTGTTTCTCTGTAAGGCTGAATTCTCCACAGGATTTATGGGGCCCCTTCCCCTGGAAACTCAATGAATATTGTTTTTTATGCTCACTTGACTATTGAAGTGTGGTTCCCTCAGGTGGAGGAGCTTCATCTTTGAAGCACTTTTTGTGAGGTGTAAAGTCATCTGGCAGGTTTCAGGTCAAGCTGCTGGAGCACACTGATGTACACGTATGCTCTTCTGCCCTGTAGTCCGTCTCTAATCAGGCAGCAGTAGCACACCACTGCTGCCACCTCAGCTTTAGATAACAGCTGCCAACTTTACATTTGTTATATAGAATACGTATACACCACATATTCAATATTGTGGATGTAGATGTACATGAAACTTTGAAGGATGACGTGTCTACTGTTTCAGTATTTAACAAATACACTGATTGGACTGATGGGGGTGCTATAATCCAGGCTCTTTTTTTCAGCATATCATAATTTACAAAAAAGAAAGGACAGTTATTAACAGAACATTGCTGGGACTCTTAATAGAAACTCATTGTTGTGGGAGATATCTAACACTTAGGCACTGATACTTGTTTGATATATTTCTAATTAATAGGATTAATATTATTAATTCTTCACTGATTTTCTCTTCACCTTCCATCAAATGTGAGAAGAGCTAGCAATTACAAAACAACAGTATTCCCTAAGTCTGGTTTGTGTGTGTTAGTCAATGGGATATGTCTCTGCAAATGTATGAATGTGAGTCTGTGCCATTTTAGATTCTCTCCTTCATTATTAAATACAGTATGTTCCACCAGCTGCTCTCGAGTTTCCCTTTCACTCATCAGTTGAGCATGCAGATCTAAAGTTACTGCTTTGTTTAATTCATTGTGCTGACTACGTGCTAGTCTGTCAATGCCATAATGAATAAGCAGCCATTTTTATAATGGTATAGTGCTTTAACAGAAAAGCCTTTGATCCAGATTTTTGCCACATATTATTATCTTGATAATATTATGTTATTATCTTATTGAGGAGTGCTTCATATTTACTCCTACGTGAGTTAAGTTGGCCTTAAAGTGTCAATGCCTCCTTCCATTGTACCACATATGAGGGAAACACTGCAATTTTACACTGTGAGCGCTTCACAAGTGCCTATAGCATAAAAGCAGTCAGGTTGTTTTTGGTCATGTTCACATTCCAGGACTTTGTTTTGACAAGTCTTTGGAGACATATAATGTGAGTGTTGCTAGTTATCGTACATAAGGGGAGAACATAACCTCGGGTCTTTACCCTCATTCAGCTGGAGGGCCAAAACAAACACTGAAAGGTTATGTGTAAAACAATACATTTCTGACCATGTGTGTTTCCATGTGATATTTACCTGGAACATAAAACACACGCTGTGACGTCAAGTAGTCATGACATTACGTTACACATTAATACCACACGCTTTGTTTTTAGTATTGTCACTGGAAACCTGTGACTGGATATCTAAATCATCAAACATAAACTTGCAAAGCAGGTGCTTAATATTTTTAGTAGGTATGAATGTGTGGGACTGTGAAAATGTAAAGCAGGTTTTTTTTAACCATTGTATCTAATTCATAATATTTCTTCATTCATCTCTCTTTATTACACTCCAATGCCAAGTTAGGTTCAGACTACAGTCTGTGGGAAGAATAACTCATGAATTAATGTGGATGTGGTGGGCCTGGGCATTTCAACATCTAGGAACACAAACACACACTGTGATATTATGCTGTGAGGATCATCCTGTAAAAATAAAGCCAGCATCTATTCTGGCCTCCATTCAGAGTGGAGGAGGCTCAGTGGACACAAGCCCCAGACAGAGACACAGACACCCTGCCCCGCATCACTGGGCATGGCCCGATGCTCTCCACAGCAAAGGCCTCTGTTGTTTCAAGAATTTTAGGTTGGTTTCACCATCGTCCCTACCACTCTGCTCTGACAGAGCTGTCTTGTTATGCACAAAATCTCACAACTATATTTGTCCTTCAGCAGTAGAAATGTGCATGCTGGGGACTAGAATACTTTGTTAATACTTGTTAATCAAACAGCTGCTGTGTTTACATGGAACCACTTATTCCACTATTAATCTGCACATAAATAGTCATATTCCCTTCATGAGTGACAGCACAGTTCTTTTCCAATAAAGTTGATGGCAACATGATAAATCATAACACAGGAAAAACATCTAGCATAAACAACCTTACACCAAAAAGATAGTGGTTTAAATGTTTAACAATTCATACAAGAGATACAAATTTGTCATGTTGTGTTTAATTACTGACTATGGAGTGCATAAACAGGAAGCTTTGAATTATTTCTTTGTTTGTCAACTTTCATGGGAACTTTCTTTCTGCAAAGAAGATTGGCTGCTGTAATCACAATCAGCACAGACAGTAATGATAGAGTTTCAATTTGTGGTTGCTACTTTGCCCATGCTAACTATATTATGGATGTTTTCATGATTACGGTTGTTTGTTTGTTTGCTTAAACGTGACGTACATTAGCAGTTTGAGGTTCACTTTCCTGCTAAAGGACATGTAGAGAGGAGGAGCTGGGATCAAACTGCCAACCTGAAATTAACACCCAACCTGCCTTTGATCAGAGCTACAGACACCCCTGACTGCTCAGTTGGTTTTCAATTAAATTAGAAGCTTTGTGTGGCACATTTTTCAACTATGGCTCATCTTTCACCTATATAAAAAGCATTAAATTGTTGTTTCTTTATATGGATACACTTCCACTCAGAACAGAACAGAGTATTTACAAAATGAATGCAGGGTCCAGAGTATAAATTGTTCATTATTGCTGGAGCGGTGGCACAATAGTGCTGTGTGGTTTTTTGTTGTGGAGTGCCAGTGTGATTTAAAGCTGCTGACAGCACCAGACGCTTACACTGCACTAGGCTCCTGCTGTCTCTCGTCCTCTATCATTTGTATCGATGGATATAGCCTGTCTGCTTGTCTGACAGTCAGTCTCTTCTCTTGCTCCTCCACCTCCCTCACAAAAACCACTGTCCTTCCTCTCTATTAGTTACCTCAGCCCCTCCGCTCTCTATTTCTAGCATCTCAATCCCTGCTTCTCTTCTGTCCAAATATCCTCTCGCAAATGTTCTCAGGATTTTTATTTTTCCATTAAAGCAAAGATCTTTCAACAATCTCAGAAGAGTCTGTTAAATGTGCTTTTAGATAAGTGAACAATAGCACTATCTATCTATCTATTGAGAAGAGAAGAGAAGAGAAGGGAAGAGAAGAGAAGAGAAGAGAAGAGAAGAGAAGAGAAGAGAAGAGAAGAGAAGAAGAAAATATTAATTGAAAAGAGTTAGAATTACAACAGGGTCTTTATACCCAGAGTTCATTGACCTACAGTGGCAACATTACACACCAACAAATGTGTACATTTCTCTCAGCATCTCTCTCAAACACACCAGAGAGAGAAAGAGAGAGAGAGAAGAGAGAGAGGAGAGAGAGAGGAGAGAGAGAGAGAGAGGGAGAGAGAGGCCCCAAACAGTACCTGTGTGTAGAAAAATCCTTCAGTGTAGTTAACACCTGTGTCTGCAGAGAGATCTAGCAGCTCTCTGCCTACCTTTGTTTCAGAAATGCTGTTGTAATGTTGATGTTTTGCTCAATACACCAACAACAAATGTTTGTGGCCTAGATGACATTTGTTCTACTTTTTGTTGGGTAATATTATTTTTTATTTTATAGTATCCTCAGGGGTAGCTCCACATCCCTGCCTGGATTATTATGTAATAAACATCTATGTGTGAGCTGTATATATATTCAGTTTTTAATATGTATATGTTTACCTCTTTTATTCTCACTCAGTCCAGCACATAACACTGCATTCAGAACTTTTACTTAAGTAGATATAGAAATAAATATAATGTTATTATTACCAGATTATACTTTATTATAAAACTCACTGTGTTCTCATTATGTAGAATGGCTCCTTTCAATACTTAACTCATAATTTCTGTTATATCATTGTATTGTTATCATGCAAGTACCCTTTAAATATTGCAGCTTGGTCAATGCGGAACTAATTTTATCTACCTGATTATGTCATTTGGTAGTTAAATCTATAACAATGCATACGTTGTAAAGTATCTAAACGTTTGATTATCTAATTATAATGTACAGTATCTCTTGTTCTATATTCATATTTCCTTAAGATGAATTAGAAAAAAAAAACCACATCATCTATTGTTACCTACGTCCCAGAACTGGTTTGAGGGAGCGCCCGCCGCTCGGCACTTTCCGGTACTTCTCGTCGATGTTGATGTTGGGCTCGTCGCCGCCGCCTCTCCCAGACTGCTTTATGTCTGGCAGCAGAGACCATGCGCGGTCGCCATATTACGGAGCACTCCTCCCCTCCAGTCCCGTCACAGCACACATCCACAGCAGCGGTGCAGGAGGCTACATACTGAACAACTCTACCGCTGGGGGAGGACCAGTGATACAGCAAAACCAACATCAAAACGAGGATCCAGTGGAATGGATTAAACCTTTGGCCGCCCCCGTATTAAATGATCGTATTCGCTTTTACATCTCTGTGCAGCAGATGAAAGGTTGCGTGCTTTTACTTTCTTCCCTTTGAACAAATATAGCAGTTAAAACGACTCTCCATACTCTGTGTTTAGCTAGCCGGTGATGGAGACTGGCAGCTAGCTAGCTGACGTTACTCCTCTGTCAGGCTAGCATCTTAATATAACGCTACCTTACTCAGCAGCTATTCTGCGTTTAGTGTGCGCGTGCGTGTGTGTGTGTTCATTACAGTGTAGCTTTCTCATTACTGAGCCCACAAAATGTTAGCTTGCGTTTGAACAGCGGCTCAGACAGATAACAAGAGGGAGTTAGCCGGCGAATTACAACTGGCATCAGCTGACGTTAGCTTGCTAACTACTCAGCGAGCGGCCACTAGCTTCTTCTGCCTCGTTGTCACTGGAGAGCACCGAATTGTGTATGAGAGGCTGTAAATATTGGCACAACTTTGCCTGATATTTGAGTACAGCCACCCGACGCTTAGTTCGCATAATTACTTTTTTGGTTGTGTTGTCTGTTGACCGTAGTTTTGTCAAAACGGCGCCGCTAACGAACTGCAACCTTATTGCATACTGTCAGAGACCAACTACCCCCCGGATTCTCTCGAAATGCATCATCCGGACCCTGCAGCAGACTCTGGCAGTGTTAGAAAGATGGCGCACCCGGCTGTCTTTCACAGAAGGGGTAGCAATACAGGCAGCGGTAGCGGCACCACGCTGTCAACACCGGCAAACCCTGTGGTCAATAACAGCCACGTCTCAGCCGATGATTACCAACCCTCCCTGTTGATTCAGTGCCAACCTCCTGCTGGTTCATCCTCCCCGGGTCCCCACCATCCACCTCCCCACAGCCTGAATCTGCATTCCCAGCCCCAGCCCACACAGTCGGACTGGGGCCCAGATGAAAAAGAAGAGTGGTTTCCAGATCACAAGTGTGACTCCAGCACAGATATCTGTGAGTACCAACAACAGTATTGCGGAGGACACAGAGAGCTACGATGACCTGGATGAGTCCCACACGGAGGATCTGTCCTCTTCTGAAATCCTGGACGTGTCCCTCTCTCGAGCTAACGAGACAGTTGGAGCAGAGAGAAGCTCTTCGGAGGAGACGCTGAATAATTTCCACGAGGCAGAGACCCCCGGAGCTGTCTCCCCCAACCAGCCCTCGCACCCCCACGCCCTGAACCAGGCTCAACAGCATGGTGGGGCCATGGTGAACGGGACTGTGCACCATCACCATCAGCACCCTCATCATCCAAACCATGCCCAGGTCTACTCTCTGTCCTCTGGGCCTGGGAGTATCCCGTCTGCCCTCACTTCCGGAGGTTTACCTTGTGTCACCCAGAAAATGCCTTCTAACATGGGAGGCCCTCAAGAGAATGTTTCCCAGACTGCCCCTCCAAATATTGTTGCCCAGCCTTTGGGGGTTGTGGCCTCGGGATCTGTCCCTGGAATGCACAGCTCTGTCACGGGCACTACAGTTAGCATAGTTAATCCCCAGACCAGCAGTGTTAGTAATGTGAATATGTTGAGCTCTGCCAATGTGCCTGTGAGGGGGGGGATCAGCACAAGTGCTAGCAGTAGCAGTGGTGGCTTTCCTCTCAATGTGATAAGCAGCAGTGGGGGCAGCGGAGGTGGTGCTGTTGCACATGGGGGCAACCTTATGACAGCCACTAAACTCAGCATGGTCCAGCAGCACCAAAACATCAGCTCCAACATCACTATGACTACTACAACTTCTGCTGCTGCTGCTGCTGTCAGTGCCTCTGGAGGAATGGGACTCTCCGGTGGGATCCAGGGAAGACTTGGAGCTGCTGTGCTGCAGCCCGCGAGTGCCCCTGTCACAGCCATGGCCACAACCTCTGTATCACCTACTCCTGCCCCAGCTCCAGCTCCAGCCCCTGCAGTGGCCACTACCAGTTCTCGCTTCAGGGTGGTGAAGCTGGACTCTAGCTCTGAGCCCTTCAAGAAGGGCAGATGGACATGCACTGAATTCTATGACAAAGAGACCCCAGCCTCTGTTCCCAGTTCCTCTGCATCTGATACCGGGTCTCTCAGCATGCGTCAGTATGTCTCTGAGAGCTTTGCTGGCGCCTCAGAGAGGGAAAGCACAAGTGGTAGTTCTGTGAGTAGCACTATGAGTACACTGAGCCATTATACTGAGAGTGTGTGCAGCGGAGAGGCTGGGGGACCCCCAGTACCCCAGCATGCCCAGGATTACGCCTCCCCTCCTCAGGGCTTTCAAGGAATCCTCCCCAGTGGTTTAAGTATGGGAGTATCCCAAACCCAACCTCACGTGCATGCCCAGGATATTACTCATTCACATGTGAAGTCTACTGTGGCCTCCACCGCCCCTACAAGCATTCATCAGCCTGCTCCCATGCCAGGCCACCAGACCACTATTGGACTCCCTACACCTGCTGTACCCCAGCAGCAGCAGCAGCAGCTCACCTACGCCCAGGCCGTTGCTAATCAACCTCCAGGCTCCACGCAGGGACTAGTGGGTGTTCAGCAGCAGAAGATAGGTTACGCTTCTCTGCCACAGCAGCCAGCCGCTGCCCAACAAGCAGCCCCAGTGCAGGCGAGGCCACCTGAGTACACCCAGCCACACCAAGGTATCCCCCAGGCTGCAGCCCCTCAGTCTCTGTCTAACCAAGCTGGATCAGCTCCCTCTGGGCCAGCTAATGGATCGTGTCAGATGATAGGAGGCCCTCAGCAGTCACAGGCACTCCTGCACACACAGCCCCAGCAGCCCTCCTCCCTTCAGGCCACCACCTCCACTATGCCCTCTCATGTTGGAGCAGCAGGTCTTGGCCAGCAGCCTCAGAGCCACCCTGGCCATCTGGATTGCCAGCAGCAGAAGCCACAGTCACTCCCAACGCAAATCCAAAACCTGGGCCTGGGAGCCCAGCTGCCCTCTTCAGTCCACCAGAGCCAAGTGTCTGCACCAAGTGTGCCTCCTCCTAGCTCTCAGAGCGATGCCCAGGCCCAGCCCCAAGCCCACAACACTGGGAGTAGTGGTAGGATGCCCCCACAGGTTGTTCCCCACAGCCAGCCATCTTCTGTCAGCTTGTCCCAGGACCCTAGCAGTGCCCAGGCCCTCGTTCATGCTGCCCAGGCCAGTGCCCTGTATGCTAGTCTGCCCACCTTCACCACCACTCAGCTGCAAGACGCCCAGCGGCTGCTCCTCCAGCACCAGTCAGCTCTGTTGGGGCTGCCCAAGTTGTCCGGAGGGGAGGCTGGATCTGGATCCAGCACTGGCCAGGGTCAAGAAGCTGAGGGCAATACCACCACCGCCAGTGCCTTAACAGCATCAGCTGGTCTTAAGACTGTCGATGGAGAGGAGGATGGGTAAGAGCTCTTACTTCCTTACTCTTTTTGTTATTCGATTGGTTGCAAACAAATTTCTGGCATTTGCATGAGTTTAAGCACAGGAACATGTGATGAAGATTTTAGCTCTAAGTCCTGAATCAAAGTAGATTATTGATGGATACATGCTGTGAAATGGGTGTTTGTTGCTTAACTCAGCATTCAGAGTCTGTTTGAAGCTGGGATGATTTTACTGGTTGCTGTGGCAGCTGTGAGGGAAGAAAAGTGTTATTGTTTTCCTAGATGGCCAGCAGACAGTGGCCAGGCTGCCCCGGTTTGTCTGTCCTCTTGTCAGTGGGACACAGTGCAGGAATCAGCTGGATGTGACGTCCCTCGTCTTGATCAAGTGGCTGCAGTGATTCGACATTTTTACCTAGCCCGTCTGCTCACTCGAATCCCAACTGTCTTCTTTACAGGGCACAATTTCTGCTGGGTGCACAGTTCGCTGTGCACACTCTCAGCACATTTGTTGTCAGGAAAGCAGGAAACACGATGCAGGTTGCATGGATTATTTAATTAGAGGTAGAAAAAGGCAGGTAGCTGTAAATGTTGAAGGAATGAAATGATAATTTTATCTATCAAAGTAAGACTTAAAAATACTTCTTCTACCTTTCGATGAACTCATGAAGACAAGATGGTGGTTTACTAGTTGACAGTATAGCGCAGTAGTCCTTTTCCTTCACTAAAAGCTTTATTGATTTTATTAAGTGCTCTTCCTTTCTCTTTCTCTTTCTCTCTTCCCGATCTCTCTTTTTTCTCCATCTCTCTTTGTCACTCCTCTCCTGTCACTATAGCTTGCTAGTGATTTATAGTGGCCCAAATGAGAATCCTGTGGAAAGTCCAGCCAATAATAAGTTTTAAGAGCGCATTTCGCAGTTAGACAGGAATTTTAATCACCTTGCAGCAGCAGGAAATTGCTCACCTACCCCTCCCTCCTAACAATCCTGACTTATGAAATATTTTCAGTTACCCTAGCCCCTAATAGTTTATAGGATATTTAACACACCTGAGTAATAATAAACAGGGAGGGAGGAGAAACCAAGATGAGCTTGATAACCAGGAATGTAGAGGGTGATATGGATGTAATGCTGGTAGTTTTGTTTCAGCGTGACTTTAAGGGTCAGTTAGATGGATACTGAAGGATGCCGACTGTTATCACATGATGTTTAACTTTGAGGAATGTGAAATCTATGCGGGATCAGGTGGATTATTGTCTTTGATCATAAGCAGTATTTGGGTGAAACCAAAGCCCTTCTCACAAATGAGAAGCTTGTCTCTGTGAATTATGCTCAAGGTTCAGTTGTGTCTAGTTTACCTGCTGTCACACAAGTGCAGGTAGTTGACAGAGCCTGCTGAAGTTTGTCTGAAACTGGCTGTTCTCTCTGCCCTTCTTAATCAGTGGACTTTCAAAGATTTAAAAAAAAAAGCAGGATTGTAAAACCCAGAGATGATGGCACAGTCTCGAACCAAACCCATAGTTCACAGCGGCTAGTTCAGGGCACCTGGGACTTTGAAGGATCGTGATCAAAAACACAGGGTCTGGGTCATCTGTTTAGAAAGCGCAAAGAAATCTCACTAAGGTGTTTTTGTTTTCAGTTTGTATTAATTTGCAACAGAATTGTTGAAATGCAACATCATCACAACATGTCCGTGCTTCTAATTTCATGTCCAATTATCAAATTATTACTTGTGGCAATGTAGGTGTGACGGGTATTGATTAGTTTGACTTTCCTGCTAAAAATTATGATTTTTTTTGCACAGAGGCAATAAAGCATTAGTGATTGCACCTTTTAAAGTCACTGTAATGGAAGCATTGCTATGACCTGAGACCTTTCTCCTTTGTGTACTAATTGCAGAGGGACCAGTCTCTCTCATAAAATCTAATTTGTTCTTTGTGTGGCAGGAATGTTTGGCAGTGGTTGGGGGTCATATCAGCTGTTGTGCAGTTCCTGTGGCTCCTGTCAACATACAGTATTTCAGGTTTTAATGAGTAGGATGACCATGGCCCTCATAAATCACCACAAGGCACCAACACAGTGCCTAGTGTCAGTGTGTGTGAATGAGGCAGGGTTTCGACTGGGCATTTGCTCCATCTGCACAGACACATCATTAATGGAATATGCTCAAGATGGGTGGGTGAGTGGTCTGTGTGTGTGTAGGCTGCTGCTGATTGACTGTTTATAGGCCATTAATAGTAAAACAGTAATTAGAAAATTGTGCCAAATGTTTAATATCTTCAGCAAAATGTAACTAATGTGAGAGCAGGGAGTGTAACATGGTCGTATGCACGTTTCCACACACAGGACTCTTTGTATATGAGGATGTGGTTTTGTGCAGTTAGACTGTGTGCGTGTTTCTCTTTGTGTGTGTGTGTGCTTCATGTTGTTGTTTCAAACCCTCAGACTGAAGACCATTTTGTGACAAGAGGTTACATAGACTGCTTAGCAGTACTGGCTTAGTTCAGTACAAACCAGGTGTAAGAGAGAGGTTATTGTATTAACCTCAGTTTATAGTGTTATTTTCTACTTTTAAATGAAGGACTTTACAGACATCATTTTAAAGTTAGTTAGTTTTATTCATTATTGCATAGCCTTGGTGAAGTGTTGTGGTGGGATTTGGCTGTAAACCCATTTCAGATGCTGTATTAAGGTATGACATTTAACTTCTTGTTGAGTTTACACCTCAGTTTTTCTTATTAATCATTTGTTGGGAAACTTGGGAAATGGCAGCTATTGAAGATTTCAGACTTTGCGCCAAGATGAAGTACTTTTAGTTTTGTTTTCTAATAGTTGTTTCAATATCTCTTTCTCTAATTTTCATTCTAGTGTAGCTCCTGTGTTAGTAACACTGAGATGTGGTATCATCTCTCTTTTTTTTTTTTGGTCATCTCACCTTCAAGTTTGTGTTGGATGAGCAGACATATGTGTTTCTTTTGTCATCGGTAATGTGTTGCATATTACAAGTAGAACTGGGTTTGACTGCCAAATGTTTTTAAAAAACTAATAATACATGGTGGAGGTGTCCTCCTTCAGCTACCATGAATGTACTAGCCAACTTGAGCCAGGTGTGATTTCTTGGGCATCTTGTTGCTGAAGCTCCTGCTGTGCCAACCCAGTGGTCTCATCAAAATGAATGAGGGCGCTGCATTTTTTGTAATGCGGCACTGTTCAAGTGTGTGTGTGTGTGTGTGTGTGTGTGTGTGTGTGTGTGTGTGTGTTTGTGTTTGTGTTTGAATGTTGAAGGCTTGGGGGAATGTGCCTGCCTGGCTGGCTGGCTGGCTGGCTGGCTGGCTAGCTGGCTGGCAGCAGTGATGGCTATCTCTGCTGCTGGCTGTTCTGAATGTAATCTTCCCCCTGGCAGTGCAGGGAGTCCAGTGTGTGCTAGGCCTGTTGCTCATTGTGTGGAGATCAACCAGATCCCTAAAATTCACAAACACACAGAGGAAGTGACCCAAGCTGACCCAACTCAACTTAGTCAGATCTGCTGAAGCTGGTTGAGACCACTGAGGACACAGCAGACCGGACCAGATGGAACCAGACTGAGCAGAGTTGTGCATCACCGTTCCAGCTCTGATAAATCCTACCATTGTGTTGCTCTTCTGTTTCCTTCATTAGTGTCTGCTTTGTAGATGGGTTTTGTGTGAGCGTTTGCTTGGTGAGGTTTACACCATACACTGTAACAGACCTGGTGTCCAGATGTTTTTGTCTACAGTCAGTCTTTGATAAAAGAGATATTCTTAACACTGGTCACATCTTGGTTTGTTTGTATGGTCAGGGCAAATTTCCTTTAATGGCTGTACCAACAGCGGGGTGAGTTCAGGGGCAACTGCTGTCCTGAGCTGAACCCTAACCCATTTTAGCTCTTCAGTTACATAGGTATCATGATGTGTCACAGATATTTTTACAATTGTACAATGTACAATGGATTCTGCATTTAGAAAAAGTTTTACTTCCTTTTGCTGGCAGGTCACATTTCTCCCTATTTCAGTTATTTTCAACAAAAATGACTGAATTTTCTCAAGAAGAAACCAAAAACCGAATATGTTATTATATGATGTGATGTGCTCCATTTTCTGCTTATTGACAACGACCATTGCTGAATTCAGCGCTGGTTGTACTAATAATACTGTACATGGCAGCGTAACACAGCTGCTCTGTCTCATAGTATTTGAAGTTTGTTTAGAGCTGCAGTGATAAGTAGATAAATTGATTGGCCAAATGTTGGAAAATTTATTAGAAACCGTTTTAACAATGAAGTAATTATTTAAGTCAGTTTTCAGGCAAAAATGCAGAATACATTTGATGGTTCCAGCATCTGAATATAATTTATTTTATATTTGATAACATCTCTGGGGGTTATATGGAAATGGAAATGGGCAATTTTCCACAGTTTTCCTGATTCTTTATTGAAAATTAATAAGAGAATCACCAGATTAATAAATACTTTATTGATATTATTACTGGTCCAAACAAAAAGCCCTTTAGCAAATGCTGGTGAAGTCCAAATTATTGCTCTGATTAGAGCTATTCTTCTTCTTGTAAACCCACCCCCAATAGGCCACACAAATCTTGAGATGTTGTTGCTTATTTTTTGCTGAACAGAGCTTGAAATGAGAGATGAACTTAATATGCGCACAGATGTCGAGACTGGATCAAGTGTTTTTTTTTTTTTTTTAAGCAGTGAGAACAAACTCGATCTGCATGTATTTTTCAAAGCAAATGCACCCATGTTGTTGTAGCGTTCGGCAGTGGTCTTTTATATAGAACTCCAGTTTGTCAGTAGTTGCACATCACTAAAGTGTTTCGCTAAAAGTAAACAGCGTTTGTTATTTGTTATGCTGCTGACACCTCCCCCATTCCTACCACATAGACCAAGCCAGAGAACACCAGAACACAGCAGAGCAGCAACATGCTGTGTATGAGTGAGAGGGGGAGAGAGATGGGGAGGGAGGTCTCACCGCACACTACTGAATATTTACTATGTCTTTTTAGGCCAAGCAGTGAAAGCATGAATGGTAGGATGAAACTGAGAGCTGTTTGGTGTGTGTTGATGAAACAAAGGTTAATACAGAGCACTCACATGTGCATATCTCCCTATAAATCACTCCACGTCCGTTGCTTATTTATATACTTTGTGCAGATGCGTCATTGATTTCATTTGTTTCTGTCACCTTCTTGCTGATGGTTTATTTTTCCATCAATAAACGGGACTGTTTCACTTAAGAGTGCAGTGGGAAAACTAATGGCTTGTAATGGATCATAATGGATTGTGTTTTTAGTCTGCCTTTCATCTATGAGAAAATTGCCCTCCCACCCCCAAGTGCTATGATAGTCTAACCTTGTTGGGAAAAAAATCTCCCTCTGCTGTTTTTATTGTGATTCTGTTTGTACATGTACATGACAAACATAATCAGTTAGAACGCTGTTTTATTTGTTTATTATTATTTTCTAATGGATTAAAATGAATAAATAGTCTGTTTGGTAATCACAATTAATTAATGGGTTATCCTGTTGGGTTCAGTGGAGGTTCATTACTTGTTGCATGAAAAAGACAAAATACATGTTTTTTGTGTTAGACTGTCTCACTGATTGATTCTCTTATTAGTTCACGAGAACACAGACATTGAAATCCTCTGTGTCCCTGCTGGATTATTTGGTCTAGTTCTCAGCGCTAACATAGCACAGCAACATTGTCAGCTTCTGGCCTCATGCTAAGAGTGGCAATCCGTAAAAAGTATTTTATTGTTTTTAATCACAGCGGATTGGTGTAGTGCTTCATTTTGGCATTTTAAGTGTCTTGTATGTACAGTAGTTTCCTGATGCTCAACATCTTGGTCTCCATGACAACAAAAGAAAAAGTACTCAGGAGAAAAGAGACTACTTTCTTTTCTGTAAAAAAAGAGTATGTGGTACAAAGATTGAAACAGAAATGACCCAAGACCCTTGTGAAACAAGTGCCTGCATGTTACCATGCAGTAGTCTGAATAGGTGCTAATGGAAGACACTGCACTGTTGTAATATGCTGTGTTTTAGGTTAAGTAGCGCTTGAGAAACAGTTCGGACTTCTCATCATTTGTTGAAGGAGCCAACTCATTTAGCCTAAACATACAGAAGCATAAGGGAGCAATAATTACACTGCAGTGACTGAGAGCTCCTGCCTCGTCCACAGCATGTGTTAGTGTAACGTTTGGTAAAGTACGACACACTATGAGATGGTGTTGATGGAGGTTTCATCTTCACCCACACGTTTTTATCTTTAGGCTTTAGTGGGCTGCCACTGTCATTCCCCTAAACATGCAGGCAATGTGCTGAATCATGGCCGGCATTCCTGTGGCCAGAACACTGTCCAGTCAGCTCCAGGAATTACACACACACACACACACGAGACTCACACACTTACACTAATAGAGAAAATGCAGTGGATGACTTTGCTATCGGCATAAGCATTTTTGCTTTTTTTCTCCCCCATGTCTTTCATACTGTTTGTTCTGTTTCTTTCTCTGTTTAGTGCATTATTTATATTTGTTTTTTTTTTTTTACAGCCTGAGAGGAATAAAAGGATATAAATAAAGGAACTGATGAAAAAGAAAATGACGTGCTACCTTGCTTGTTATCCGTGTTCTCGGATACAAATCAGTGGGGTAGTTTTTGAGTTCTTTGAGCAGAACTCTTTCCTTATTTTTAACTCTGTCAAATAGCAATATGTCTGCTGTCTCCACATGCTGTGATACGTTTAACACACACACCACTGATTAATCTGTCACAATTTCTCAGCAGTTCCCTGAGTTAAATGAAAACACTTGGATTATTATCATGACATAGATCTTGTTACTACATGAGGATGAGACATTAACTAGGGCTATAACAAGCTATTATTTTCATTATCAATGAATTAGACAGTTATTTAGTTAGTATAGACTAAAATAGTAAATAACTAAAATCCATCATGTTTTCCTAGAAGCCATGGTTACGTCTTCAAATTGGATTTTGTAACAAGCTTGTGCAGTTTCTATTATTGAGAAAACTAGCAAATATTCGCCTTACTATATCTTTTTAGGCCAAGCAGATTTGCTGAAATGATTAATTGACTATTGTCATAATTTCAGATAGATTCATTTTCTTTACTTCCACTAATTGACCAATGTTTCAGCTGTAGAATCAACAGTGAAAAGGCAGAGGCTTGTCAAGGCGTTGATTTAATTATGCCTGGTCACTGCAATAAAATAAAATAAAATATGCTCTCAGTCACTTGGAGGAATATGTTGACATTTTGGGAAATACGCTTGTTTGCTTTCTTTTCTTCCACAGCTAACAGGTGGGGTAGCCTCAGTTAGCATAAGGACCGGAGGCAGGGCTGAAAGTCTTCCCTTGTCTCTGTGAAAAGTTCAAAAAACACACCTTGTACAGTTCATAAATAACAGTTGTAAATTTATCTGGTTCGCTTTGATTAATGGTGTCTGATGGCTTCAGTCTTTCTGCTCAGCTGTGATGACGTGAGAGCTCCAGCCACTGAGCGTCTTTTCCCATAGGGTTTGATATTCATTCACTCTCGCTTTGTGTGAGCTAATCCCCTTTTCTATGCTCTGTGGCTGAATGAGGAAGGCTGCTGGAGAGAGGGGGTCAAGTTTTTTTTTTTTTTTTTCTCCTCAATAGCCTCAATAGCCTAGCCAGCTGCATCTCTTATTAGCAGGAATAAAGCACAGAGACACTTGGCTCTTCACCGTGTCTGTGTCTATCAGTTTAACATCCATGTTCTTTACTCAGTGTTTCCCCTATATGTTGAAATTACCGAGGTAGCCCACCCAAATAGACATACTCCCACCTAGAGAAAAGATTTTCTTCAGTTTTTCATATGTCATACTCTTATTTCTTTTCAATTCTGTATTGAAAGCAGTTGAATGTACACATTAATAGACAAATCTGCAGGAATGGTGAAATTATAGTTAGCTTTTGAGCTCAGTACTGTTTTGAAGCAGACTTTTGCAGCTCAACATGCCCTCGAGCCTCCATTTTTCTTTTGAGTGACTAAAAGTATATTCTCAGCTGGTGGGAAACCCTGTCACACTAGTGTCTTTCCTTCAAGTCTCTTTAGTCTAGTGATTAACAAACAGTTTTAATTTAATTTGCCCTGAGCAAAACATACCCAATAAATTCCCCTTGGTTGCTATTGGCATTGTCACAGCAGCATTAATGCAAAGTATTGTCTGCCTACAAACCATTCTCATCCCTGTAAACAGTACTGCACTACCCCCTACTGGCTGACAAGCTGTGACCTGCCTACATACACCATCATCACACTGTGTGCATGTGTATGTGTGTCATGTATGAATGTTGTTTGTAGTCCTAAATTAAGGCTTCATTTCACTGACCAAATGACTGTGGAAGAGTGCTGAAGTGCTACTGTTGTGAATGCAGCTCCTCAGACAAGCTAGCTTTATGCTGGAAGGGAAACACTGGAAACAAATTCTGTCTGAACACAGGAAGAATGGCTAGCGAGTTAGTTAGCTGGACTAATCATAAGAAGGTATATTTATCTCTTACCCTGCTCAGACTGAGAATTATTCATGTGTCCGAGTGTCTTAGCCAATTAATTTTTAATCCTATTGACCATTTCTCCATTCTTATCATAATGTTTCTGGTTATCCTATGTTTTCATTCTTTTAAAGAAGCCATGAAAGTAACTTTTTCCTTTTTTAGTTGTCCATCACAGTACTCATTAAATCTGTTTTCTAAAATTTACATTTTCAGCGTGGTGCTGCAGCTGAAGGTGAATTGCTTTGAAAAGGCATTCATGTGCTTCAACATCTGAGTCTTGAGTCATGTGAGAGTTATTGAGGTCACAAAGCAGTTGTGAGAGTCTGTGAAAGTCACATACATGGAGATGTGAATTGTTGTGGAGCTGTTTGGGTAAAGCTTTTAGGATAGAAGGAGCTTATGATCAGTGTTGTAATCTATCTATTCCTATGAAAGCAATCTGTACAAGTGGGGAAAGAAATAATTTTTCACAAAATAAATCTCAATTTGAACTGTAAGGGAGGAGTAAAATGAAGTTGGAAAAACAGTTAGCTAATGGCAGTGAACAATAGCTAATTGTTTGAGCAGCACTGGGGCCAGTGGGGTGTTGCACTTCATCCATATTACCCAAAATCCTCTCACCAATGACAGGTGAACTGTCTCACCTCAGATAATTTGTGGAGTGAGCACACTGCTACTTGAGAAATAAGCATCTGCACATGTTGATTGTCGGGTTCATAGCTCTGAAGGTCTGATGATAGGTAATGATGTTGTTTACATGCTGATGAAAAGAGGGATTAGCTGTGAAAAGAATGCAGTGTTCCTTTCTCACAGTGACATTGAGTACCTGAACTCACATCATGCTGTTCTCAAATATACACTCTTGCTTGCTTAATAATTTATTTAACGCTTATTTCACTTTATTCTTGCAGTAGAGTTAGTGTGAGCGCTTTTGCATCGCACACTGCAGCAATCCACAGGATAAAGTAAGGGAAATGTGGGTTTAAGTTCATTTCACTCTAGTTAAACACATTTAATGAGCAGAGGACTATTAAGAGCAGCCTTTGTGGACATCTTGAATTACAAGTTAAACCTCTGCTACACCAGAGTTATTATTCAATCATAATTGGAAGCAGTTCAGTTTAATGTAGTAGCACATAGTAAACATTGTAACTTTGCTGCAGTGAGATAACACAGCTCCATCTGCAGTTTGATTCTCTCTGCACTACCAAAGAAACAGACCAGATCTCATCAGACTCCTGTTGTCTGACACCAGATGTAGATGAAAGCTTCCAGACTTCTGAGGTTTTGTGTTGGAAGAAAAGCACTGAGTGACTCCGCTGTCAGCTTGTCAAGTTTGAGTTTTTGTGACATGTCAGATTTATGTAAACATTTTTCTCTACACGTGCAGTGGGAAGTGGTTACGAGCATATTGTTAGAAGTTGAATTAGTAATACAGCATGTATTGGCTTTAGTATTTGCCACTAGATGGCAGTGTGCACCAGCTTATACCCTCTAACAGCCAGTGGGGATGTGCCTTTTTAGCCTGTCAGCACAGCACTGCACAGACTTGTGGATTTTCAAAGAAATCAGTTGAAGCCATGTGGGTGCTGTGCCCTTTGAATTTTGAATATAAATTTAGCATAATGATGGAGGACGCTGCCTCACAGTTTGACAGGGGTGAGAATCCATAGGTAGATAACTGCTTAGCTCTGTTTCAAGGTTAAAAACAAATTCTCTGCAAGTGATACAGAGTCTTAAGCAGCTAAATCCTGTTGTGTATGGAACTGTGTGTTATGCTCAGAAGGAGGAATCCTAAATGTTTTTGTGAGGTTTTGGTGGACATGGATATTATATTATTTGGTTATTATTATTATTATTATTTTTACAGTGACAGCGAAAGCAGAAACAAACTCTGCACTGTCTGGCCCCCTGGTGTATTGTCATTAATCAGTTTAATCAGTCTATTTTTTTTTTCTCTCTCTCTCTCTTTCATGTTGCTCTGTGGCCTGCTTTCTTGCTTTAACAGGTAAGACTTTTTTATTCTTTTTGTTTTTGATTGTGAGTCAAGTTTTAATTCAACAAGTGTGGCAGGATTCAGGTTATAAGGGGCAGTGAGATTCCAGTTTAATTGTTAACATCCCCTCATTGTCAAGTTCAAGTCCACAGCAGCAGAGAATATAAATACTGAATTCTGATTTGTCACCGGGAGATGGCAGTATAGGGTGCTGCTCCTCCCTCTGTGTCCAGTTACAATGCTGTATCTGTTGATAGAAAAGTTGTAGTCAGACTTAGGCAGTCCTCTCCTCTGTTTAGCTGTCTGCTTTGCCATTTCAAGTCACCTCAGAGAGCAAAGTCCAAACTGTCCAGATGTAAACTCAGCAACACTCACTATAGGTGGCCATAAGCTGGAGTTGTACTAAGAGCATCTGTGAGTACGTAAGGGTCTGTGTGACATAAATGTTGTGATAAATTGAAGCCCCAGCCTACAGTTTTTATTCTCCAGATGTAAGGGAACACTTGTTTGGTACAAACCCAAGCAAAAATCACATCATCTACATATTTATATTTTTTCTGTGAAAATAAAATGGCAGTGTATGTCAATATAATCACAATATATCATTGAAAATTCAACATTTATATATGTAAGAGTGAAGATACCCAGTGAAGGATCATCAGTGAAAGAGACATGATGATGGTGAGACCATTTGCTTTGGCCTGCCTGTAGTCAGTTTGTTTGGAACTAAGCTGTGCCTATGATAGTCTGCTGACGTCAGAGATTCAAGCTCAATGACGGTGGAGTCATCATTAGTTAATCCACTAACTGCTCTGTCCTCCTCTCTTCATTTGTAATCTTGCATAAGTGTGTGCACACACTTCCCTCTTCAGATGGGTCAGTTGTAGCTCAATTGTTTCAGGGTTATTGATTTGATGACCTTACTCTGACCTGTTTCAACAGCTGATGTAACAGGCAGAAAGGGAGTAATGATTGTTTTCTTAATGATTCTTTTTTTTCCCCCAATGCAACAATTGATTGTATATTTTTAAGCTCTGAATATCATTCCTTCCACCCTGACCATTCTCTCTGTCTCAGGGCCCCCAGCCTAAATTAGATTGTATAGAGACATCATGTATGACTGATAATGTGTGTTAGAAGCACGGGTCTGCTGCTGATGCTGTTAATCCTGTGAGCCAAAAACGTCAGTATACTTTACCGGTGCATCCACCCACTGCTTGTACTGATTTGGCTCAGCGACCAGCTGAATGTGTTGGAGGGTAGGAGGCTGAGATGTGGACTACGGCATGAGGACAGATCACTCATTTGTTTGTGGTTCCCAGCCTCCCAGCAGCCACCACAAACCCACTTACTGTACATCCTCCTGTTTGCTTTAAGGTGGGGGCTGTGTAGCAACACACTTACCGTGTATTACTCTGTTCACTAAGAGGTGGAGGCTGAATAGCAGGTGTGTTGTGATGTAAAGCTTTGTGGCCCATACGTCAGTGTTAGTTATTTGTCTTTACCAAACAAATGAAAATGAAAACTAGAACTAAAATTACTGCCTTGCAGTTACATGCCTCCGCCTACCCAGGTGTTGGAGGAAATATGGTCAAAATCTCTCTTTCTGTTACTTAGATATGGTGCTGAACAATAGCCAGAGAAATACGGAACATTCTGACGCCTCAGCGACGTTGACTTTTGACCTTTTGGATTTTAAAAAAGTCATAATTTTATTTTATTTGACATTTGAGGTGTTTTTTGTCATAATGACCTCCATGAGTTGGAGTGAATATTTGTGCCAAATTTGAAGAAAAAAGAGATTTGATAAAGGCAACAACAGGCAAATTTTTACTTGTTCAGTTTCATTGGACCTCAGAAATTCAATACTGATGATTTTTAATTTCTTTTAGTTTAAATCTTAACCTCACAAAGTAGATGTTAGGGCCATTTAATTGTACATATTATTCTTAAATACATTAGTTCATACTTCAGGTGCAATCAGACATGACTACAGCAGAAGTAAAATCCATGATAATATATGATTTTAACTCTGAACTGATGCAACTGCATTGTTGTTTCTGCTGTTTAAAGACATCAGTGCATCCAGTTTTTGATTCTGTATTGACATTTCTACAAGGAGATATGCCTCTCTACCTCCTCCTTTCATCCCTTTCTCTCCTCATCTCTATTCCTGCGTTGGCATTATTTCTGTCCTTTGTTGTCTGGATTCTGAGTGCTGTGTGTTCTTTGGCTGCTAATCCCTTTAATGCCAGGTTTCACTCCACATTATTCAAACCTGCTGCTCACACACATCACACACAAAGTTACGTAACTTTGATCCTCTGTGTATGAGGTGTGAGTGGGGATCTATTCTGAAACAGGTTGCCTCTCCTGCCAATAGGGACTGAAGTGTCTCACTACACAATGCAGGAGGAATTTAATTTGAGCTGAGCAGCTTTATCAGCAGAAGCAGAACATTTCATAATTTAATTGTTTATAAGGATGTTCGTGGATCATATGGCTGTTTGTGCATTTGAAGCCAATTTACTACACTGATTTGTAAAGTCTGTCAGTGAATGTTTGTGCAGAATCATCTATGGTGCAGAGGGTTTGTAACAAAGTCAGATTGTTCAGCTGTGGTGTGAAGTGGGAGAGGCTCCTTCTGTCATGTAGCCTACAGCTTGGTCTACGTTGTTAGCACAGAAATGTTGACCCGATGATTTGCAAAATTAAGAGGAATGATTCAGATTGATTGTGATTTCTGTCAAATCATATTTGAAACATTTTATTTGTTTTCTCTGCTCTCCGTTACTCTTTGAGACAGTATGAATGCTGAGGCAATGGATCTAGGCCATTCTAGCTTTGTGTTTCTGGCCGAGTCTCTTTCCCTCCTTCTCTCCCTCTGCCTCTCCCGCAGTGTGTGTTAGTACAGAGCCAGGACTAAGGACTTGCTGCTGTCAGCCCAAATGCTCCAATAGCCACCTCTCTCTCTTACGTATGGAGGCCAAAATGGCCACTCATCATTCCTCCCTGCCTCTCTGACTGACTCACTCAGTAGCTCTGTCATTCTCCATAGTCAGGGTGTGACTATGGAAAACCACTGCCAGGGCTTACTGGTAACGTCTGTGTGTGTTTTCCACTATCAAACTCCAGCTCAGCCAAAAGCCTTTACAATTCAACAATTCAATAGGCCTCTTTTTTTCATCACTGGGATGTGCCAGGCCCCTTTTATTAACTTTTAGAGTTTACATTTCCCCAGAAAGGCAGCAGATGAGAGTGCAGTTCCTCTTCCTGTAAGACATATTTTGCCAAAGAAAAAAAAGAAAGCGATTAAACTAGAAACAAAACCAATGTACATACAGCACTTCCTTTATCATAATCAAATGGAAATCAATCTGGACAATCAGTCGTATTAATAAGCAGTATTCAATCTATGTATAGAACAAACTTTTAAAATTGAGCATGGTTATTTTAGTCATGCAGTTAAAGAGCTATAGAAAGCATGGAAATAAACCACCATGTCTATCCTGCTGTCTGAACAGGTTGCCTTTAATATGTGTGATTTCTTGATTTTTAGATGTTTGTAATGGTAGATGAAATACATTTATACATGACATATGACATACATAGATGGATGCATACTCTAACTCGTGTTCAGTTAGTGTATCTTTGTGTGTTACATGCATGAATATGTGCACATTTTGCAGTTCTTCAAAGCCAGATGACACTTTTTATGAGTTCAGTTTTTGTCACAGGCTTTAAGTTTGAAAAGCGTCCAGTAAATATCATGTTGAGCACAGTCAGAAGTAGATGATCACATGCTACTTTCACAATAAATATCAGAGCTACTTATTGTACATATATAAGCATGATGCTGGAACTGCATCCCCTGTTTTGGACTTCAGAATTCAAAAATTGTTTTGATGTCTGTTGAACTAGTGTTGTAGTATAGTTTATCTTTTTACCTTTTTAAGGGTGGCAAGTGCAAGAAATTGGTGTATTCAGTTAATATCGAGTGTGTAGGAAGTAATTTTTTGTCACGTTTCTGTAACTTGTTCGACCTGCCAACATCTACAACAGAATTACAAAACAATTACAGTTACAAAACTCTACATTCACAGCACTGACCGTAAGAGATAAATGACCTGGAACTTCTTTTATTCTGTTAACCTTGTAACTGAGGATAGAGTCCATGCCTATGTTGCACAGATCAGAAATGTCAGCACCGTGCTGTTGTTGGCTCATGCCCCAGTCATGTCGGGTGACGTTAGCCTTCTGTATAGTAGGCATAATGCCTCTCCTGAAAACCACTCAGCGTTGGACTTTATAACTTTGGCCATCATGCAAATTAATGTTACTATAAAATTATGTTAGCTGCTCACGATAACATTTTACCACCACAACCCTAATCCAAGAGATGGCTGTATCCATTCACCGATGATGTGTTCAGGCTCTGCAGATGTGTTGGAATATTGAACCTTGAAACTTGTGTTTTCCAGTATTTTTTTAGTTGGTAAAAAAAAACAAAATGACTTTTCAGAATACAAAGTAAAGTAACCACAGGATTGAAGTTTTTGAGCTGAGCTGGAGTACTGTGAGCAGGCTGCTGTAGGACTGTATGACCCAACCAGAAGTCATGTGATACTGATTCACCCCACCACATTGAGTCTGTTAGGACAAGTGAAATCCCCTGCATTGTGCTCATCCCTTACCTGTTGTTTCTTGGCCGGCTGTCTCTAAGCCGGGGGAGGCTCTGCGAGTGCATGTTGTGTTTTCTGTCTGCTGAGGCCCTAAGCCACCTTAAGGCTGCCATTCAATGAGAAATGACAAGACAAAACCGTGAAGCACAGGGTCTCATGTCTGTCATGTTGAAAACTATAGGGTGTGCAAAAAAAATCATGATTCATTTAGAAACTGCCATCTAAACCATCAAGATAAATTAACTTTTTCAAATGTCACAGTGCGGGGTTCGTTCAGTGCATCTACATCATTCCTGTGGCCTCATTTATGTGCATACAAACTTCATTTTGCTAAGGAGAACACATAATTGTATGTTGGTCAGCCATAAGACTGTGATTTGTAGTATGGCGGAGTGATGAGTAGTGATGCTGATGCTGAGGTGATGTTGAAGCAGCTGAGGCTTGAAGTTTCATTGCATGTGTGTGTCTCAGGCTATAGAGGGCAGAGGGCTTGTGGTGTAGGAGCAGGGAAATCAGTGGGCCACATGCTAATCTTTGTTGATAGTTTATGTAACTCCCAGTATCACATGATCACACGTCACCACCCGCCCAGTTACTGTCTGTAGTCAGTAATTCACTCACTAGTCAGCCATTCAAACACAAATGGATGACATACACACAAGTACATGGTCATCATAACCTGGCAGGCTGCCTTTTATTAAGCTGCACTTGCTAATGCATCTATAGGGGGCGACGTCGATCTGTTCCCTAAATTTAAGAAGGAAAACACTAAACAAAAGAGGCTCGGGGACACACACCGCTGTGTTACTTTGGAGTGTGTATGTTCCTGCTGACGCACGGCTCCATGAGAGTGCGGGGTGTGCGAGTGCAAGGCCATGACGAGATGGCAATGAAGCTTTTGTTCTGGGAGCTGGAGCAGCATCTCAAAAGGTAAGATAAAGACAGGGAACCCCCAGGGAGTTAGCTGCCTGGGCCAATCACTACAGTAGCTGCGCACAAAAGGCTGCATGGCTATATTGTCCTCTCTGTTCAGTCATTCATGGCTTCAGGGGCAGCATTCGCATTGAGGGATACTTTAAAACAGACACTATGAACTGGTTTACTGGGCACTCATCACACTGTAAGTTCAGTTAAATTTAATATTATTGTAAAATTGATGGGTATGTTAATGTATAGTAAACTATAGACATGTTAAGACAAAGAAGTTGACATAAATCTCTGGTGCAAGTATGTGCCACTTAGTAATATCTCTTGTGTACATAATTAAAAGTGCATAATTAAATCTGTGTTTTTCTTTTTGTTGTCATGCATTGCTCACCATATTCTGCTGTTTACCATCACACTGGTCCATCCTCTGTTTTGCAGCAGTACAGCAACACATAAAACCCACAGTAGTGTTGCTTTACAAGATAAATCCTGCTCCTTTTTCAGTATTATTGGTCTGTAACTGATCTTAAAGGCTACTGTATTAGAGCACTCACAAGTGCAACCTTTTTATAGTGATTGTCTAAAAGAAAATGCACTGAAAATGAGTTCAATTAGAGACCGAGGAGTTATACCTGTACAATCTAGTTCAATTGAGTACAACAGCCTGGCAGCAAATTTTATATTTGTGAATTTAAGATGATTCTGCAGTTTTAATTTAAAAATGTTTAATTCATGCATATTTAAAAACAACTAAATATGTTTTTTAAATGATAAATTTTTATAGAAAATTCATTCATGTTTTTTTTTAAAGAAATATGTGCTCATATGTATTTTAAATGCCATCAGTACTAATTACCAGTGTCAGATAAAAGTAGAACATCAACCAGATCTTGAGCACTGAGCTTAATACAGTTTGGTTCATTTCTCTCTTAAGTTGCCTCAGTAGGTCACTGGGTTGGTGTTGTCTTACAGCAAAGCAGCAAGGCCAGTTCAACCCATAACACAGTCTGCTGTGTTATGGGTTGATCTGGAAGTGTTTGGTAAAAAAAAAAAAAAAAAAAAAATTCAAGTCTAAGAAAGCAGCATTCTTGTGATGTTAGCATCTCCACAAAGCATCACAGGAACAGCATAATGGATAAAGCCCACTGGTAGAAGCTAGACATTGTGGTATTACAGTAGAATCTTTAATGGTTATAAAATAAAAATCAACATTTTGTCTCCTAGAAAAACAAGAACCTGCATCCAGAAACTTTACAAATCTAAACGCACCTTAAACAGCATCAGAAAAATAAGTTAGATTTACTTGTTTTGTTGTGGTGTTTTAACTCTGGATTTTACTGTTTAAAGCATAAAAGTCTTGTTTTTCTCATCAAAGTGCATTTTCTTGGAACATCATCAAGCTTTCCTCTTGGCTAGCCACCAGTGGGACCAAATATAGCTCCTACCAGGCCTCTATGTGAGCTGCAGTTGTACTGGCTATTTGGGTCTGGATAATTGACTAAACCCTCTCCCAGTCAGTGAAGAGACCGGAAGAGATAAGTGTGGCTTAGAGCCTCTTATTAAGCTACCGGTATTCAGCTTCTTGTTAAGCGCTCAAGTGTTTGACTGGGATCAGAGGTGAGCTGAGGCTGACATCAGGACAAGTACTCGTGGGCTGTGTTTGAGTCTCTCTTCACAGCACCAGTGTTTTAATAAGCCATGACTGAGCTGTGATACCCAAATTAGCCTGAGCCCCAATTTAAAGGTGAACACTGACTTTTAAATCACTTAGAAGGTACTCAGAGTGTGCTCTGTTGTTTTAGGACTTGGATATACCCTCCTCTCTCTCACTCCTACATGCAGCATTGGAAGTTAATTCTCAGCTCTACACTTCAGTAGTACTCAGTAGGTCAAGGGCTGGAGTATATCTCAAGATCTGCAGAGATCATGGATGACCTGCAGCGTCCTCTGTGGTCCTTACCATACCTGTAACCCACCCCTCTTTGTGTCTTCATGCTTCACTCTATGCTGCACCTGATCTGATTTTGTTTTGGTAGCATAACAGTATTTCAAAGATACAAAGATTTATAGACTGGTGGACTGATTTTAAAAACAAAAGCAGGATTTCTGTATCTGTCATGCTGAGGTCTGTATAGAGTGGATGTGATCAGAGGCAGGAATGTCAAGAGTGTACACATGATTTTGAGGGTTTTGGGTGTGAAAGGAATGTGTGAGAGTGGCTATTCAGAGAATGTAGGGAGGTCTGCATCTGTGTGTGTGTGTGTGTGGGAGGTGTGTGTGGGGGTGGGGGCAGTCTTGATTAGACGACGTCTGAGGTGGGAGATGTTTAGGTGTGTCTGTGTGACTATGTGGTAATGTCGTTTGAGTCAGATTGATTTTATTGATCCACGTTGATCACTGTATAGATCTGTAATTTGACAAATCTATAATAGGGAAAAGAGTAATTAATATAGTGTGTGGACCTTAATGCACGCTACTCACCATAATAATATAAATGGTCAAGGCTTGTTTTGTGAGGTTTCCATGATGATAACAGAGCTGCAATGCTCTACACAGCCACATGGGGGCAGCATATGTATATGTAAGATAGCAATTAATGCACGTTTGAAACCTTTTAATTAACACGTCCTAAAGCTTTGAGATCTGAATATTACTATTAACCCTCCTCTTGATAAAGTCCTCTGACTGTAGATCACCTGGGTCATGATGATCATGTTTAGGTATGTGTCAAAGTATTGCATCATGTTTTTAAAGAGCAGAAAACTGCATTTAATGTGACTAATTTGTGACTGAAACATTCAAAGCTGCTTATTGACGCTATGAGAATGAATATAAGTGACCATGTATCATTGTATCATTGGTAAACTATTCAAAAAACAAATTATGAAAAGAGGGATTCCCTCTCAGTGTTTCCCTGAGAGGACAAAACACTCTCATCGTTCTTGTTATGGAGATAACAAACCTCTATTCCTGTATTAACACCGCACCAAGGCAGCACTAACGACTGACATAGGAGCTGATTAATGTGTATTGTCGCTGTAATTTAACAGTCCTAAATCTTGCCCTTCCCTTGCTTGTTTTTTAGTACTACAGCCCTTTCTTCTTCCTTTCCCATCCGGTTTTCCCCGGTTTCATCCACCTCCTCTCGTCCCCGGAATATTTTATGTAAAAAAAAAAAAAACGTGTCAGCTGAGCGCCAGGTGGGGGCGTTCCTGCATAAATTACTCAAACAGCCTCTGTCTCCACCAATCAAGGAGCCGACCTCTCGGAGTGTCGCTGCATAAATTATGCGGGCTTGTCCCGAGCTGCAGATCTTTTTTGCGTAGCGCCGAGATGAGCTGACCTTGGGTTGTGTTTGCACTCGCTGCGGTCGCTGCACAAGCTCTATTTTAACCGGACCAGAATACAGAACAACGCGTGTGGATGTGTCTCGCGGAGCTGGTCGCGTGGAGGTCGACAAGGGACACGGGGCTGTTCGTTAACGGACTGTAAAAGGGAGGGGGAGAAAACAACCATGAACAGCATGAATACGCCGTGCTACACCGTGGCTATGGATCTAGGCGTCTGCCAGCTGCGAAATTTCTCCATATCGTTTCTGTCGTCGTTACTGAGCGCGGAGAGCTCGCACGTCAAGCTCGACAAAAGGTAAATGCTCGAGTTGTACAGCTCTGCCGTACACAGTCCGCCTCTGTATCTAAGGCTCAGCTCCCCCTGCACATGCACCAGAAATGTATGTCACCGCTATGTGTGATGGGAGAGACTGCACAGTCGATGGATGCTCTCAGTATCTTTACACCCGCAGAGACTACGCTGCCGTAACCACTGTGTAGTGTGTATGGACGGGACAATCAGGGGTTGTCCCACAGTGAAACCAGGCCGTTGATTTTATAGAAATTTCCAGATGCTTCCTGTAACGACCCACATTTCTATAAAGGGAGAGAGGCTGCTTCTCCGTAGGCTGCGATTCTTCTTTTTTTTTTTTTGTATTATAGGTTTTTATTAATTTCTCTTTTCTTTTGCAGTTCGTCGGGAGCCAGCGTTGTGGCCATAGACAACAAGATTGAACAGGCAATGGTGAGTTTCAACTTGTTTCTCTCTTTACACTGTGGAAAATACAATCACTTTCAATCCGCATGAAACAACGGAGTGGGTGTTTTGAAAGATATCCAGGGATATGTGTAGTTATTGTGATGAATTAGCACATTACATTCCGATACGTGGTCTTAATTTATCTGCGTAGTTTTTATCATAGTGTGTATATGCAGGTATTTGGCAGTGTATACTTGTATTCATCTATACCCCTAGCAACAACACAGTAAAAGAGGCGTTATTGTGTTGTTATTGAGTAAGACGAATGTCACTTGGTGTTGTACTGAGGTGGTCACTTTGGTATAAATTGTTTAAGTTGTGACAGGATGAGAATATTATGTATGCTAACGTGAAAGTTGGGTTTAATCTAGCGTCCTAGATAATAATAATAATAACAAAATAGCTAGCTTAAACCAGTCGCTGTGTCCATCTTGAAACAACATATTTTTTATGTTTTGTTTGTCTTTAAATCAGTCCAGTAAATGTGTTGGCTCACTTGTGGTGTCATCAAAACCAAGTCTTGGCGTTCGGCACTTTATTCCCAGAAAAATCAAACGGCGTTTTATTTTTTCCTCCTCTTCCAGTTTCACTCTGTCTCTGTTGATGCTGTCGCCTCTGTTGCTAGGCAAACTGGAAGGCTCGCACGCCTGGGTATAAATATCTCGGACTCTGATTGGCTGACACTACAATGCTGGGCAGGGCTAATGACGTGGCACCATGGGAATACTCACTCACAACTTCATCATCTGTTTATTGTGTTATCGCGACAATGTGTTTGATAAAGCTTCACTCACAGTCACAAAGCACGTTTAGTTTTAGGTCACAAACATTTTGTGCATGTTATTTATGTTTGTTCATTCTGTTGGGAAGCATTTCAAAACATACTGATATCATGTAACATATTCCAGTATTTACAGTGTTCTGATAACCATTTACATAATAGCTTTGCTGTATGATACAGTTGCTTCAGTTACACACTTTGTTTATATTTTTATTATCCTTATTTCTTAGTAGTATTCATTTGGTCTGGATTAAACAGAAAACAAACTTTAAATGCACCTTTTTTAAGGTAATGTACTGTTTTAGACTGTTTTTGGTTAGGTACTGTCACACATTTCAGCAACATATTTCCATATCATATATGTGAGATCCTTTTAAAACCACACTGGATAATGTCAGAGATGCACGCCTGGCGTGGTGGTAGTTTAAGGACTTTTTTTTTTTTTAATGTTTCCAGTTTAAAAAGGATTTCACTATAAATGGGTTCAATATCATTTTGGTGCTTTTGTGCTTGGAAGGTGATATATGGTCAAGTGGTGTGTATAACGTATGGGATCACGAGACATTTTTCAGAATTTGTTTTGCTGGAGTTTTTGATTATTTCTTATAATTTGTATCATCTAATTTCCAGCATCATAAAAAGTCTAGGGCATAAAAATTAGGCCACAGATTGAATGCAGTTGGAAAAACTCCAGGCTGGTGTCTGACCTTTCATGGATGTGATGTTATTGATAGATTCCTGTCACAAACCCATGTCTCTGTCTGTCTCAGGACCTGGTGAAGAGTCACCTGATGTACGCTGTGCGTGAGGAGGTGGAGGTCCTGAAGGAGCAGATCAAGGAGCTGATTGAGCGCAACTCCCAGCTGGAGCAGGAGAACACCCTGCTGAAGACACTGGCCAGCCCGGAACAGATGGCCCAGTTCCAGGCCCAAGTTCAGACTGGCTCCCCGCCTGCCCCTCAGACAGCTGCCACACCGGGACCCCCAAGCACTGCAGTCCTCGCCCAGCCTGCCTCGCACAGCTCTGGCCCCTCAGCGTAGCCTGGTCTGCGCACGACAGACAGACAGACTGACTGACTGACAGTTTTTGAGCTCTGCTACAGCAGCAGAGCCAAACCTTGCCTTCTTCAGCAGGAGGCTGCGCTGTTAAAACAAGATTTTGCACATATTTATCTCTCAGAAGGATGCAGCCAGCGGGACAGGCGGTGCTGTGCTCTGCAGCGCAGCAAAGGGTGACAATCTTGAGATGCTGTTTGGGGAAGGGGGGTTGTTTCAGAGGAGGATGAATCATTGAACATTTGCCAAATAACCCTTGGACATATCAACTAGAATGTCTTACCAAGAGAAACAAAACAGCTTATCAGTGGTGACATTGTACTTAACTATAGATTAAAAAGAAAATCACTGTGCCTGTGTCTGGATTTTAGGTGATGTTGATTTTACTGATGATGGAGGAGCAGGAGCAGGAGGACTGTGTTGGTTGTTACCTTTTTTTTTTTGCTGAATGATGTAAATAAAAGTGGCGCTCTCTCTCAAGGCTAGATCCTAAAGTTACAAGTTGAAAGAGAGAAAGAGAAAAAGCCTTCTCAGAGTGACAAATGAAGAATGTTAGCAATTATTATCTTGACAAAGTCCCCATCTGGAATGGGGAGTCGGGGGGTGGGGAGGTTCGGGACGGGGTGGGAGGGTACTTTGAACAACACTTTGATGCAGCATTGACTTCAACTGTGGGTTGGTGGGATGAACAAAACATGGTTTCTTATGGAGATGATGATATTCTATTTTCAGTATTTCACTTTCAAGCTTCTCATTTTTGCCCTCAACAAAAGCTCATTATCGCTGTTTTCTCAACCCTGCAGTGGCATGTAATTTAAACCTTATTTGACAGGGTTGAGACACTGGGCTAAGCTGCATTTTTCTTTTCTTTTTTTTTCTTTTTTTCTTAAAAGTTTGATGGGCAGAAGATGATGTATATTTCTGTATAGTGTAAGTACCATGTAAAATAGTGAGGAGAAGGAGAAAAATAACAGATGCTATCTAGGTCACACAGATCGAGGCAGGTGAGCGAGGGACGTGTGAGTCTTGCCCAGTCTGTGTTGTCTATTTTTAATGCTGTATTTCCAGGATGGTGGATTGACAGGAGTTTAGGTTATTTAACTGACAACACAGCCAAAAATGCTGTCCATATCCCTTACTGCATCATTAACTCTTGACTGTAAAACAACAATTTTCACTTGGCTCTTTCTCTTTCTGGGGTATTGCACCTTTTTGATTTTTTTTAAAGTTTTGACAGTGAAGTACTTCTGGATAAACAATATCTTGAGAACTCAACATTTAAAAAAACAAACAAAAAAAAGGACAAATACAAACTCTGGAGATGTTTTTTCTTTTTCATTCTGTGTATCAGTTGTATGCTCATGTTCTGTGCATGTTTCCGTGAAGACCGGATAAAATATTGTAACATACATACCACAATTGCACTTGACAGCTGCACTTCACAACTTTCAATAAACATGCTTAAGGAAGAATAACCACCTTTTTCTGATTTTCCTTCCATGCTCTCCTCGTTCATCCTCTACACCAGCACATCAGCACATAGTGTGTGTGGGAGTGGGTGCACTGATAAACACAGGGAGGCTACAAAAAGCAGAAGTAAAACCGGGGTGCTCCCTAAATGCTCGACATTTATTTGAAAAAAGATTCTTCTCACACAACACACATGAACACCGAGACAGACAGATATGGCACATTGTCAGCAGGAATCACCAGCCGCAGTCTCACGTCAACAGTCTCACACCTAAACACAAACAAGTGCCAAGTGAGTAATGAGACACACACGTTCTTCTGCCAGCGTGGTTTTAGACTGTCCATAGAAAAGCTGTCAGTACCACAAACTGCAACACTGTAAACGCTGATCAGGGGTGGTGGAGGTGGAGGAGGCGGTGGTCGGAGGAAGCTTCTCTCTCTATCTCTCTCGCTCAAAATCGGCTTGATCTGAAGCTCTGGTGTCAGTCTCTGGGCCTCTGGAAGATGGGGGAGGGGGGTCTGTGGTGTGCAGGTGTGGGCTAGCCAGGCTCAGTGAGGGCATGGGGCCGTGTGGGGTGGGGCGTGGGTCCGGAGAAGCCTTCTGGATCACATCCCCATGCGGATGCTCTGAATGATCTGAAATATGGCTGAAAGCACACAGGATGACTTGTTAGATCATGTCTGTTTGATTTGTTATTCATCAATATGATCAAGACATTTTTCATACGTACATTTTGAGACGTTACAGTAGCTACATCAATTTACTGTGTAGAAAACACATGCACATCTCTCACATCCAGGTGTGGAGTCCAAAGGATTTGTAGATAATTTATGTTTCACAAGGCCAACCAACACTGTAGAATGCTCCCTTTAAAAATATATATTTATTTTGTTGCTTTGGAAGAGAGTTCATTACTGCTTTCTACTACTCCTAATGCAATTTAGAAAAATACTATGGCTCTGAAGTGCTGCGAGTCCTTATAAAACAAAAAGTATCTGTATTAGTTTACTACCACATCAGCATAATCCACCACATATTAGCTACATTAGCTTTTAGTACCATATTAACTGTATTAGTTTAGCAATTATTGTAACACATTACAATAAAAGAATGAAGAACAGGAAACAAATATGGACACATACAGTAGCCAATCCCAGTAAAATACACAAAAGCAATGAGGAAAAAACATGAAAAAAACACTGGTTATAACGTACTCTTTATATGTCTTTGTCTTAATTGGCTGCAAGTTTCACATTTCTAATCAATCACCACATTAGCTTACCACAAACAAATGAAAAAATAGAATGTGAATACACACTTTCTTGAGAAGGTGCGTACCTGATCCACACACAACAAATACGAATAGGGCAAGTAACCAGGGGCCCACAGGATACTTCTCCTCTTGTGGTCGCTATGAGAAACAAACACACACACAGAAAGTAAATTAGCTTTACTGCTGTAATAGAACTGTGATAGAACTGCTTGAATGTGAATTATAAAGTGGTTTCATATTTTCAGGTGGTCAGGTGGTTGTAGCTCTCTCTCTCTGCTTAACCCCACAATCATCAATTGTCTTGTTTTTCAGAACCAAGGAGAAAAGACGCTGTCGCTCATGAAAATGTCCACAATGAGCACCGTGTGGTCGCACTGAACAAACCCCAGCGTCTAATTATACAGCGAAGGGCGCAGAGTTAGCGGTTTTTCACATTGTGGCTCATGTGGAAAAGATGAGTGAAGCAGCACGAGTCAGTCAGTCTAGACAAGTTGAGGGAGTACCCATCAGTCCTGCAGGATGATATCATCTGCCTGGACGTGCTACATGTTTTTCAGCTGGTGGTGGTGGTGGGGGAGCTGTCACAGTCAGATACAGTCAGGATCTTGATGCTGCTGGTTGTTTTCCTC
Organism: Lates calcarifer; assembly: GCF_001640805.2. NCBI lineage: Eukaryota > Metazoa > Chordata > Actinopteri > Centropomidae > Lates > Lates calcarifer. Next base: position 12,586,815 of record NC_066833.1, on the reverse strand, counting down.
ATACAGTAACAGCGGTGAGTCTGTAGCTTGTTACAGAGTGAAACCAGAGCCTGAGCAGCGTTGATATTTGACCCTTAAGATACTGTTTAACCTCCGTCTGGTGATGGGGGGGGGGGGGGGCTGTGTACACCACAACCCACAAGAGTGAAATACTGCTGTATAATCTTGTTAAAGCCCAAAACACTATTTTAGCCATTAGTCTCGTTCACACTAATATTATTTCCCACGTCCAGTTTAATCTTCCCCTATGGGTCTCTCACAGTAGATCTAATTACAGTGGAATTTCTTAATGTGTGTATGTGTTAATGCTTGAGGGCCTATGACATTAAAACAATAGAAAAGCCCTGTTTTCCGTGCTAACAACTTTTTTCATTATCAATTAATCTGTTAAAAGAAAAAAAACTGAAAAATTGAGAGAAAACTCTCTGAGTCAGGGATTAAGACATGTAACTTTAAAGTGGGCAACTGGGCAAAGTACTCCTGAGGAACGCGTGATACCATCAAAACTGAGACTGTTTTCTCAACTGTCAGAAAATGCTGAATAATGTCCATCACATTTTTCCTTAATGAACCTATAGATATTTAATTTACAGTGATATTAAACAGGGATAAACAGAAAATCTACACTTTAAAAGCTGTAAATAGTCATTCTTGCAAGTTGTACTTGATAAATGATTATTAGAGGATCATAACAGTGGTGACCTAAATTATTTATCCATCACTGATAAAAAGTTGAAGTGAAGTCTAGCGAAGTCAAAAATATTAATGTAATGTTAACTACAGGCTGAAACACCAATTAATAAACCTCAAAGTCCACAGTTGGCCATAATGCAGCAAAGCAAGGATTGTTTTAATAATTATTTAAATTATATATATATAATCTACTTAAGTATTATCTTGATAAATCAATTGTTTGTTTTATTATATGTGGAAAAAAGTGTAAAAGAGCCATCATAATTTCATAAGAATTATATTTCATAATAATTCTTGTTCGACCAACAGTCTGAAATCAAACCATCCTTCATCTGCTGTCACAGAGAGTTATTAAGAAAATATTTACATTTTTGAAGCCGGAACGTGTAAAGTTTAATAATTAGTGCTTTCAAGACGATTGAAACTGTTAATTATAAAAATAGTCAATTGAATTCAATTCAACCGAATCATCGATTAATCGTTGCGCTTTGGTAGGCTATTTAGCCAGTTATAATAATATAATCCACTTTTATTACCACTCCAACAAAGTAACGTCAAGTTACTCTGAGGAGGGCGGTAACGAGTATCCAGGCTCAGTAATTCACGTTAAACAAACCAGCCAAGCCTCCTAATGATTAACTGAATTTATCACGGAGTACAGGAACAGGGCCTGAGTCAAGCTGTGCGACATATGTGTGATAAGCTGGAGACATTAAACAGCCAGCTGGCATCACCTCCACCACTATCACCACCGCCTTCATGCTGCTGCTGCTGCTGCTCACACCGGAGAGAACGTCACCTATCTGGGCTAATGTCATGCTGGCGTCTCGCTGTCAGTGAACGGCTCACCAGCGTCTTGGCTACGTTTCCTCTCTGCGTGATGTTCTTGCTGTGTTTCTCGTTGGCCATGCGGATCCTCTGTTTAGCCACCATCTTCCAGAACGATTATTAAAAAGCCGGGATTAATTAGTGTGTTTAGCCTGTTATTTTCTGATGCTGCAGGCTGACGACAGCACCCCTGCATCAAGCTGGAACGGCGAAACCGGAAACTCGACGAATCGACTTTCAAAGTTCAGGCACGAATTTTCACCTCAAGAGCGGCTACAAACCGACATTTTGTGTTTTTCAAAGCACGCATAGTGAATTTATATCAGTCAGATTATTCTTCCGTGTTGCCAAAACTCCCAAAACGACTTGGATGCAAATTTTTTTTATCCAAACCTTTACTCTGAAGGTTGTCACAGGAACCTACCTGCCTGACGTTGCTGCGCTTCAAACACCTCCTCTTCGCACCTGATGGGGACGAGCGCGTGGCCACGTCTCATCTGTTTTGATCATGTATCTCTCGATATATGGAGGAAGAAATGTGACCTATCAATAAACAAACAAGGGGGAAAAAGAGACAGGTGAAGAGACAGTAGTGATAATAGCAGCGGTGGTAGTAACAGAAATAATAAAGTTCCTATTGATGGCAAATACACTCAGTTGCCACCTAGTTAAAGCTAACATAGTGTAAATAAGTTAGGCACCGCGAACTATATCTTTTGAAAATGTTTCAACAAAAACATAATGTGACAACCTTCATGAAAGATTTGTCGCAAGACTGTTGTACTATTGTTTTAGCCAGATGCACCTAATAAAGTGGCAGCTTGTTTTTTGCTATGAGGGTGAGAAATGGGTTTAATTCTTAAGAGTACAGTTATATTGTGGCATAAAGAATCGCCTGAGTTGCCTGTATGATAGTTAGATAGTTATGACTCTGCGTTATGTAAATAAAATTGACTTAAATTACAGCCTTCTTCTCTATGAGTACAGGAATGCAATAACTCCTCGCTGATAAGATCTTTTAAAGTCAGTGTGAGCTGCAACTTTGTTCACACACGAGAGCCTCATCTGGCTGTGTTATTGTAACAAAAAACACCGATGTAACTGTTAAACTCAGCCTAACACGGTGGATGACAACTCAGATTCGCTCAGGGCGATGTGCACATGAATGGATCAGTTACAGCCGACTTACATCATTCACTCTCTCTGACAAAGACAACCTAGCTGTCTGCTCAGAGAGAGAGAGAGAGGTTGGCAGAAACGGAGCAGAGGTTGCCTAGCAACTGCATCAAAGGGGTGTGCTTGGGGAGGTCACACAAACTCCACCAATGGAGAGGAGGAAAAACTAAACAGCAGACTTGCGTATAATTAAGAGTAGACTGACAAGTGTGTTTTGCTTCGCTTGAAGTACATAGGGGAGGATTTGGTTTGTTGTCTGAAGCACAGTGAGATAACCACATACACAGCTCCATCATCATGTTGATGTTGTTGTTATTGGTGCTGAAAAGACCAGAAAAGACCAAACAGAAAAGCCTGATTATGTTTTTCCATATAGTTCTGGGAGTGTTTGACTGTGTAGATTATACAAAGCAATTCATGTGGTGTGTGTTCTGCCCTCATCATGTTTAATTTGTGCCATTATTCTGTCCAGGTGTGCCGCACCTCTGAACTCCAGCCTCCTACAGTTCTGAGCAGGATAAATGATATAGAAAAAATGGATGGATTCCTGGATTGGTGTATGTACAGTGACTCAAGTTCCCTGAAGCAAATGTATGATCATATCATTTCTAATTGCATCATTTGTTTTTGTAAAGAAAGACCATGTTTGTCCTTTTTCAGCTTGTTTGGCTCATCACTCCAAGGCCTGTGGGACACTGATATACCGATGTCAGGACACAAATATCAGGATGTCAGTATGATATTGACATAACAGAAACATGTTGTTTTTCAATATTTATCTCCTTTCTTTCCAAAAGTGAAATGCAAAAATCAAACAAGGATGTTCTTAAATTAGCTTAGCATAAAGACAAAAATCACCCACATACAACTATACACCTCATAAATGAACTTGATGTATCTTGTTTATTTAATATCCACAGGGAGAAAACAGCTATTTTTGATGAGTTACCTGTTGGAACTACTACTTGACAAACAGTTTATCTGTTATTACAGCACTTCTCTTGGTGCAGTAGGACATAATCACTGAACACAGGCTTTGGTTTTATCTGTGCAGGCGTAACTGTACTGAAACCTGGCTGCCTCGCTGTGACGACTCCAGGTGCTGTGCACAGTCACTGCACACAACTGTTGTTTGCCAAAGAAAAACTTCCAAGATGCAAATTCTCCCTGAGGCCACAAATTCTTTTAAGATTTCTCTTTAGGTGTCTGTGAGAGAGAGACACAGTGGAAGAGCTATGAGGAAGTGAACAGAGGTTCTGGCGGTGGATCAAATCATGTGTTCAGAGTCAGCATCAATGCCTGACCTGGATTTCAAGCTTCTCTCTTTCCCATCTCTGGAGCCTCCATTGTCTATCTGACTGTGTATCTGTGTGTGAGAGAGAGTAGACTAAAGTTGTACTGTTGGGAAGAAAAAAACATTGGAAAGCAAGAACAAAATGACCACAAAGAGGAAGTCAGTCCTGTCTTTTGAGAAACTGGAATCTCCCTCAACAATACTGCTCTCTTTGATGAGAGACACCAAAACGCGAAATAAACAAATGAAGCAACATAATCAGCTGGCCAATTGGCGTTTTTTTTTACTGCCGTTGTTGGTTTGCGTGTGTTGTCATTGGCTGCGTCGTGTGTCGTCATCGTCCTTCTGGGAGGAGCGCAGAGAGGCGGAGAAATGAAGCCGGAAGGCTTAAACCAACGTTCGGACCGGCGTCTCGGTTTGTCAGTACTGTTTTAAAACCTAATTACCGAAGAAGCCTGGATGCTAAAACAAACTTTGGAGCTGCTTTTTTTGTCGAACACGAGTGAGGCTGAACGCTGAATACACCTTCGGCTCCAAGGTAAGGCTAAGGAGCGAACTAGCGTCCCTGACATGAATTGAACTCCCAACGTGGATGGGCGAAAACACTACGAACTCTCGATAGTCTGTTTCAATCCCTGTTATATTTGTTTACAGTCACTTTGCATCCCTTGTCACTTTGTGTTCTACCCTGGCCATTTTAACTCAGCGGTCTGTTATATTGTTGTCGTCGGTTTGTGGCCATTTTGTATTACATTGCGTCTGTACTTTGCTGCTTTACACCAAGATGTCAGCGTTAGCATTAGTTGCGAGCATTAGCATTAGCCCTGTCTTTCAATTTTGTAGTTGTTTTTATTTTCGTTGGTTAAAGTGTGTTTGTGTCTCTGTGACTATAGCGTCCCTGACATGGGTTGTGGGCACTTTACGGAGGCAAGGTAACTCTAGTCTGTTTGTCTATATCATGTCTTTGTGATCATTTTGTGTCTGTTTGTGGTCCTATTGCATCACTTTGCGTCTTGACTCGGTCATTTTACATCTATTTATGGTCAGCTTCTTTGTCTCTTTGTGGCCTTACTGCGTCTCTGTAGTTCTGCATCCATTTCTGATCATTTTACATTTCTTTGAGATCATTTTTTGTTTCATTGTAGCGGTTAAGCATCTCATTGTGATTGTTTTGCATCGATGTTTTTTGTCGTTTTTGTTCGTTTTATTGACCCACATTTGTATATATTGGTTATGAGAAATTTGTTTGTGGTGCCTTAACATTTGAGCTTGAAAACTAAATTTTAAATCTGTGCTCCTCCCCAAGTTTGATCCTCAAACATTTTAGTTACTTTGTTGTTCCTAAGGATTTGATGCTTTTTCTTGTCATGTGTGACAGTAATGTGTGTCAGTGTTTTGTCTGTAGACAAATGGACTGTAGCTCTTCTCTCCTCTCCAAACAATATCAAACACATCAGAACCAAAAAATGCTAAATTTTGTGTCTTTCAGTCAAAATGGGATGAAAAAATATCTTCACTTTGTTTGTACATAATCAGAAATTCTTAACTATGTGTATGTGCTAGACATATTAGACTATGACAGTCAACTGTTCATTTTCTGAAACAGCCCTCTAATGTTTGTTAAATGTTGTGGTTCAGCTGTAATGGTGAATATGTATCTATATTTTCATGGTTAAACTATTCTCTTTGATTTCCTCCAGGGTTCACCAGTTCATCCACAACACTGTTCGCGATCACAGAGTCTTCATACAATGAAGAAGTTCTTTGAGGCCAGGACAGAGGCCTTCTGGTAATTCACAAACAGCTTTACATCAACTGTCCAACACAGAGCACTGACATTGTTTATGTTCAGTATTCAGTATCAGTATTTCATTTTCTGAAACAGCCCTGTAATGTTGTGGTTCAGCTGTAATGATGCATATTTCTGTAATGTTGAATAATTATCTGTTTTCATGGTTAAGCTGTTGATGAGGAATAGGTAGTAGAGTATTGATCATTTTCCTTTGTATGTTTCTCTTTAATTTCCAGGTGTCACCACTTCGTCCATGACGTCATCCATGATTACAGAGACATGGTCCGTGATTGGAGAGACATTGTTGAGGATGAGGGAGACATCGTCCATGATCAGAGACATTGTCCACGATCGCAGAGGCCTTGTCAAAGATGAGAGAGACGTTGTCCACGATCAGAGACATTGTCCCATGCTTTGTAGAGCTCTGCGCAAGAATCGGTAGTGACACTGTGGTTCCTCGATTCGACGGCATGACCGCGATCATGGAGATATTTGTCGATGGTTACAGAGACAGCGTCTATGATCTCAGAGACATCGTCCACGATTACAAAGACATTGTCCGTGATCGCAGAGACTTTGTCCATAATCTCAGAGACATTGTCCGAGATCACAGAGACGTAGTCCACGATCACAGAGCCTTTCTACAGTGAAGAAGTTGTTTGAGACCAGGACAGAGGCCTCCAGGTAATTCACAAACAGCTTTACATCAACTGTCCAACACAGAGCACTGACATTAAACTGTTTATCCTCAGTATTACTATCCTTAGTATTGTTTATGTTCAGTATTCAGTATCAGTATTTCATTTTCTGAAACAGCCCTGTAATGTTGTGGTTCAGCTGTAATGATGCATATTTCTGTAATGATGAATATATATTGTGTTATCATGGTTAAACTGTTGATGAGGAATAGGTAGTAGTGTATTGATCATTTTCCTTTGCATGTTTCTCTTTGATTTCCAGGTGTCACCACTTCGATTAAACCTTCTTTTGGATACACTTCGTCCATGACGTCATCCATGATCGCAGAGACATGGTCCATGATTGGAAAGACATTGTTGAGGATGAGGGAGACATCGTCCACGATCAGAGACATTGTCCACGATCGCAGAAACCTTGTCCAAGATGAGAGAGACGTTGTCCACGATCAGAGACATTGTCCCATGCTTCGTAGAGCTCTGCGCAAGAATCGGTAGTGACACTGGTTCCTCGATTCGACGGCATGACCGCGATCATGGAGATATTTGTCGACGGTTACAGAGACAGCGTCTATGATCTCAGAGACATCGTCCACGATTACAAAGACATTGTCCATGATCGCAGAGACTTTGTCCATAATCTCAGAGACATTGTCTGCGATCACAGAGACGTAGTCCACGATCACAGAGAGTCTTCGTACAGTGAAGAAGTTGTTTGAGACCAGGACAGAGGCCTCCAGGTAATTCACAAACAGCTTTACATCAACTGTCCAACACAGGGCACTGACATTAAATTGTTTTTGTTCAGTCTTTGATCTTCAGTCTGAATAATTTAGAATTTGTCAAAAAAAAGACTTAACCCATGAATAAAGTTTATTTACATAGTTCATGTAAGAACAGTTCAAAGAAAAGGAGAAATTTAAGGATAAAATGAAAATATCAAAACATGTCATTGTATATAGTAAGGCATAAAAAAAGTTTTGTTAGATGTTCTGGTTCGACTGTAATGTTGAATAATTATCTGTTTTCATGGTTAAGCTGTTGATGAGGAATAGGTAGTAGAGTATTGATCATTTTCCTTTGTATGTTTCTCTTTGATTTCCAGGTATCACCACTTCGTCCATGACGTCATCCATGATCACAGAGACATGGTCCATGATTGGAGAGACATTGTTGAGGATGAGGGAGACATCGTCCATGATCAGAGACATTGTCCACGATCGCAGAGGCCTTGTCAAAGATGAGAGAGATGTTGTCCACGATCAGAGACATTGTCCCATGCTTCGTAGAGCTCTGCGCAAGAATCGGTAGTGACACTGTGGTTCCTCGATTCGACGGCATGACCGCGATCATGGAGATATTTGTCGACGGTTACAGAGACAGCGTCTATGATCTCAGAGACATCGTCCACGATTACAAAGACATTGTCCGTGATCGCAGAGACTTTGTCCATAATCTCAGAGACATTGTCCGAGATCACAGAGACGTAGTCCACGATCACAGAGCCTTTGTACAGTGAAGAAGTTGTTTGAGACCAGGACAGAGGCCTCCAGGTAATTCACAAACAGCTTTACATCAACTGTCCAACACAGGGCACTGACATTAAACTGTTTATCCTCAGTCTTTGATCTTCAGTGTGAATAGTTCATTTTTTGTTAAAAAATAGACATAAATCATGAATGAAGTTTATTTACATAGTTCATGTAAGAACAGTTCAAAGAAAAGGAGGAATTTAAGGATAAAATGAAAATATGAAAACATGTCATTGTAGTAAGGCATAAAAATGTTTTGTTAAATGTTCTGGTTCAACTGTAATATTGAACAATTATCTGCTTTCATGGTTAAACTGTTGATGAGAAAAAAATGTCATAGTACAGTAAGATGTCAAAATTTGTCAAAAAAAGTCATAGTATAGTAAGGCGTCAAAAATTGTCAAAAATGGTCAAAAAATGTCATTGTATACTAAGACATCAAAAATGGCCAAAAAATGTCATAGTATACTAAGGCGTCAAAAATGCTCAAAAAATGTCATAGTATAGTGAGGCATCAAAAATTTTCAAAAACGCTCAAAAAATGTCATAGTATACTAAGACATCAAAGATGGCCAAAAAATGTCATAGTATAATAAGGCGTCAAAAACGGTCAAAAAATGTCATAGTATAATAAGGCGTCAAAAACGGTCAAAAAATGTCATAGTATGGCGTCAAAAATGGTCAAAAAAAGTCATAGTATACTAAGGCGTCAAAAATGGTCAAAAAATGTCATAATATACTAAGGCATCAAAAATGGCCAAAAAATGTCATAGTATAGTAAGGCATCAAAAATTATCAAAAATGGCCAACAAATGTCATAGTATATTAAGGCGTCAAAAATCGCCAAAGAATGTCATAGTATGCTAAGTCGTCAGAAATGGTTAAAAAATGTCATAATATAGTAAGGCATCAAAAATTGTCAAAAATGGTCAAAAAATGTCATCGTATACTAAGACATCAAAAATGGCCAAAAAATGTCATAGTATAATAAGGCGTCAAAAATGGTGAAAAAATGTCATAGTGTAAGACTTCAAAAATGCTCAAAAAATGTCATAGTATAAGACTTCAAAAATGCTCAAAAAATGTCATAGTAATGCTTCAAAAATTGTTAAAAATGGCCAAAAAATGTCATAGTATACTATGGCTTCAAAAACGCTCAGAAAATGTCATAGTTTAGTATGGCGTGAAAAACGCTCAGAAAATGTCATAGTATACTAAGTCGTCAATAACGGTCAAAAAATGTCATAGTATATAATAAGGCGTCAAAAATGCTCAAAAAATGTCATAGTATGCTAAGTCGTCAAAAACGCTAAAAAAATGTCATACTATACTAAGGCATCAAAAACGGTCAAAAAATGTCATTGTATAGCATGGCGTCAAAAACGCTAAAAAAATGTCATACTATAAGGCCAAAAAATGTCATAGTATAGTAAGGCTTCAAAAATTGTTAAAAATGGCCAAAAAATGTCATAGTATAATAAGGCGTCAAAAACGCTCAAAAAATGTCATAATATACTAAGGCGTCAAAAATGGCCAAAAAATGTCATAGTATAATAAGGCTTCAAAAATTGTTAAAAATGGCCAAAAAATGTCAGTTTAGTATGGTGTCAAAAACAGTCAAAAAGTGTCATAGTATAGTATGGCGTCAAAAAATGCTCAGAAAATGTCATAGTATACTAAGGCGACAAAAACGGTCAAAAAATGTCATAGTATAGTATGGCGTCAAAAACGCTCAAAAAATGTCATAGTTTAGTATGGTGTTAAAAATTGTCAAAAAAAGTAAAAAAAAAAGTCATAGTATACTAAGGCGTCAAAAATGGCCAAAAAATGTCATAGTATAGCATGGCGTCAAAAACGGTCAAAAAATGTCATAGTTTAGTATGGCGTCAAAAACGCTCAGAAAATGTCGTAGTATACTAAGGCGTCAAAAACGCTCAAAAAATGTCATAGTATACTAAGGCGTCAAAAATGGTCAAAAAATGTCATAGTTTAGTATGGCGTCAAAAACGCTCAAAAATGTCATAGTATAGCATGGCATCAAAAACGGTCAAAAAATGTTAGTTTAGTATGGCGTCAAAAATGGTCAAAAAAAGTCATAGTATACTAGGGCGTCAAAAACGGTCAAAAAAAGTCATAGTATACTAAGGTGTCAAAAACAGTCAAAAAAAGTCATAGTATACTAAGGTGTCAAAAACGGTCAAAAAATGGCATAGTATACTAAGTCGTCAAAAACAGTCAAAAAAAAGTCATAGTATACTAAGGTGTCAAAAACGGTCAAAAAAGTCACAGTATACTAGGGCGTCAAAAACGGTCAAAAAATGTCATAGTATAGTAAGGCGTCAAAAATGGCCAAAAAATGTCATAGTATAGTAAGGCGTCAAAAAATGTGAAAAAATGTCATAGTATAGTAAGGCATCAAAAAATGTGAAAAAATGTCATAGTATAATAAGGCGTCAAAAATGGCCAAAAAATGTCATAGTATAGTAAGGCGTCAAAAAATGTGAAAAAATGTCATAATATAGTAAGGCGTCAAAAATGGCCAAAAAATGTCATAGTATAGTAAGGCGTCAAAAAATGTCAAAAAATGTCATAGTATAGTAAGGCGTCAAAAAATGTGAAAAAATGTCATAGTATAGTAAAACATCAAAAAATGTTAAAAAATGTCATAGTATAGTAAGACATCAAAAAATATGAAAAAATGTCATAGTATAGTAAGGTGTCAAAAATGGCCAAAAAATGTCATAGTATAGTAAGACATCAAAAAATGTGAAAAAATGTCATAGTATAGCATGGCATCAAAAACGGTCAAAAAATGTTAGTTTAGTATGGCGTCAAAAATGGTCAAAAAATGTCAGTTTAGTATGGCGTCAAAAATGGTCAAAAAATGTCATAGTATAGTAAGGCGTCAAAAAATGTGAAAAAATGTCATAGTATAGTAAAACATCAAAAAATGTTAAAAAATGTCATAGTATAGTAAGACATCAAAAAATGTGAAAAAATGTCATAGTATAGTAAGGTGTCAAAAATGGCCAAAAAATGTCATAGTATAGTAAGACATCAAAAAATGTGAAAAAATGTCATAGTATACTAAGGCGTCAAAAAATGTGAAAAAATGTCATAGTATAGTAAGGCGTCAAAAAAATGTGAAAAAATGTCATAGTATAGAAACAAAAAAATGTAAAAATTCATAGTAAGTAAACATCAAAAAATGTGAAAAAATGTCATAGTATAGGTGTCAAAAATGACACAAAAATAAAAATGTCATAGTATAGTAAGACATCAAAAAATGTGAAAAAATGTCATAGTATACTAAGGCGTCAAAAAATGTGAAAAAATGTCATAGTATAGTAAGAGCGTCAAAAAATGTGAAAAAATGTCATAGTATAGTAAGGTGTCAAAAAATATCATAGTATAGTAAGACATCAAAAAATGTCAAAAAAAGTCATAGTATACTAAGGCGTCAAAAACAGTCAAAAAAAGTCATAGTATACTAAGGTGTCAAAAACGGTCAAAAAATGTCATAGTTTAGTATGGCGTCAAAAACGCTCAAAAATGTCATAGTATAGCATGGCATCAAAAACGGTCAAAAAATGTTAGTTTAGTATGGCGTCAAAAATGGTCAAAAAAAGTCATAGTATACTAGGGCGTCAAAAACGGTCAAAAAAAGTCATAGTATACTAAGGTGTCAAAAACAGTCAAAAAAAGTCATAGTATACTAAGGTGTCAAAAACGGTCAAAAAATGGCATAGTATACTAAGTCGTCAAAAACAGTCAAAAAAAAGTCATAGTATACTAAGGTGTCAAAAACGGTCAAAAAAGTCA